>NC_133774.1:62426165-62520113 GCF_003597395.2 Chelonoidis abingdonii | reverse complement strand
TTTTTTTTTTTTTTTTAATCTTTGTATTTTTCTTTAGGATTAAAGACAGATAGGAAAATATAGGCTCAGTTCTGCCCTTGAAGTTCTGTGGGGGGGTGTCAGGTCCTATAATAATTAAATTTATATTTCTCTGATAAAAAAGGATTTGGGTTGATATTCACTTCCCCCACCCTGCCTTAAATCAGTGGATTATTCACCCTTCCTCCCCTTCAAGCCCCACAAAGTATAATATGCAATCATTTTGATGTCTGCTAGGAGATGGGCCTTGTTGGGGAAGAAAGGATCCTAATTTCTTTCTAATTGCTCATTCCCGAGAGTGTACTTGTGCTGCCCATATAATACATGTATGTGTAAACAAAATGCTGTTTTTTTTAAGTAATTTTGTCTCAGTAGCTTATGGTAGCAAAGTAGTTGTACAGTTGAGGAAATTACAAACTATTTATCCTAATCTACTTTATTTTTTAAAAAAAAAGATTGCTAATTTAATAAATTACAAAACACATCAGAGCTCATTTGACAGGCTGCTGGGAAAAGTCTCCTGAATCTGACAGCATGAAATCTAAAATAGAAAATGCAGACACTCACATAAATCAGGCAGAATACATCAGGGCAGTGTTTGTGGACACACTTTTCTTTCATCTAAGTCGGAAATCAAATCAAAATGGCTTCAAAATCAATGTTTTGAAGGGAACTAATTCTGTAACAAAGAAAAATAGTTGAAAGATTGAGCTTAGTACTTCAAGGATGAGAAATATACTTATCTCCAATAAATTGTACTGTACAACTCAGATCCCACCCAACATAAGGTTTAGACCCACTCTAGAATGGTTTTCTCCTTTTTTTCAAAATGAGCCCTTCCTCCATCTCCTTAACTCCTTTTTTGATCACTTGAGGCCTTATCTCTGCACTGAGTAGACCGTCAGTTCTCCATGTGCTTATCTTAATTATGTTTTAATTATATCTGGGCTTTGTGCCAAGAAGTTTTCTCCTCTTATCTCTGCTGCAGGCACATGCCTTCCCCCCTGTTACTTTCTGGGCTGAGAAGGCTCTCGGTGAGAGAGAGCTACCTGAAAAGGTAGGAAGCTGATCTGGTTGGGTCATCTTGTAGGCAGAAATTCCAATCCATCTCCTCTTCTCTGTAGCACAGATTGTCCCTCTTCTGTCACGGTACTTCCTAGTGTCATTTCCAAAAAACCTGGGACCCAGGAAATCAACCAGTCCGTAATTTCTACGGAACCAGCCAGTTTCCTAAAGATAGATGATGTACTCTGCCATATAGAAGAGTTGGTTTCAACTACTGGTAACTTTCACCAGTCTCAAGATGCTGTAGAGGCAATGCGCTCATTCTTCAGCAACTTCTCCAGACATTTAGGCTATTTTACTGAAAAGTGCTATTATAATCTAATCTCCCGCTGTTGCATTATCACCAGCATAGCTCCACTAGTGGTAGCAATAGTGAAGTGCTAGTTTAAACTGTCCACCAGTCAGCATGTTTAATACTGTTCAGGGAAGTTGAGGAAAAAGTAGTGGCAAAAAATGTGTAAGCTTTGCTAGACTCGTGCTCCCACCATTGTTACAACGTGGTAGTGGAATTGTAGGAGACTTTTGAAAAATGTTAGTCTAGACCAGATTTTGGTGAGCAACATTGATGAACTTCAGTGGAATACTGGCAGTGATTGGTGGCTACCATGTAAGGTCTTGAGGATGGGATGTGTAAAGGAAGTGGATTGGGGAGTGGGGCTAAAAGAGTGGTGATAGTTTTCTGATCTTTCATGAGGATGGACAGATATGGACACTTTGAAAAGCTTCTGTGGAGGCTTCTGGTTAAAAGTCTCCAAACAACTTCCAACCAAAAGAAATTTTGGTCTGAATAAAGCAAACAATTTAAACTAAAAAAAAAAAAAAATTCCAATTACAGACTTTTATCCTGTCTGCTGGATGGCACATTGACTGAGCAGCAAAAACCAGATATATGAACAGGGGACCACAGAGTATGTGAACTCAAGCAATCTATTGAAAGTACAGACACAACAGTTAAAATTTAAGCAGAATGAGTACAAGAACTTGAAGACTGTATCACAGGGACAACAGGAAGTGACTTTCAACTAAAGTAAAACCATGTGATGTTTGAAAATGGTCAAAATGATATATTTTTTTTTTCCAGCTCTTCAGAACAATCCTATTTAATTATTAGATTTTCTGGAAGAAGCAGAGAATAAAGACATGATCTAATTTACAATGAATGCCTAAAAATAGCAGTGGGTGACATCTTTGTTTCACGTACCCACCTGAGGATGATAGAGCTCACGGAATTGTATGCCCTAGAGAACATACTTCAAGCAATTATCGTGAAACAACTCCACTTATAAAACCAAAAGGAATTACTGCAGCATACCCATAAAAATGGAAAACTGTTTGAATGGTATTAACTTTTCCTTGTACATTTTCAGAGTTAAATTTTAAAGCCAGCTATAAAAAGAGAACAGAGAGATGTTATAAATGTATTTAAAAACAGATTGCAAACATGCCTCACTTTTTCCTGCCAATCTTTATTGTATGCATTCTTTCTTAGTCTTTTTTAAAATTAAAAATATACTGTAATAATTCTTAGCCTTACTTGATGAATACTGATGCACAAGCATAACCCTTCTCTCCCCCCCCCCCAAAAAAAAAAAAAAAAAGCCTTAGCCTCAGGCCCCCGCTGTGCCACTGACCAGACTTTTGACAGCCCAGTTGGTGGTGCCAACCAGAGCTGCCAGGGTCCCTTTTTGACCAGGTGTTCCAGTTAAAAACTGGACACCTGGCAACTCTACTCCTCCATGTACTATTTGGGACCATCGTGTAGCTGAGAATAAACTTCAAAATTCACAGTCCCTCAGGGAGAATGCGACATCTGCAGTCACTGAATGTGGCTGAGCTATAACCCTATTGGTTTAAAAAACAAAAAAGCTACTAGCAGAGCAATGTGATATAGGAGAAGCAGTATCTCAAATAAGCAGGTTCCAAGCCACAGTTTTATAGATCAAAAGCAACACCTTTTTGTACTCAATTCATAATCCAGCTCCTAGTGCATATCACACAACATAGGTCTCATACATTCACAGTCAGAAACTCCTAATTAGAAGGCTTCCTTATTTTACATATGTAACCCCTCTTTCCCATTCAGTAGCAGACAACACTCACCTATGTGCCTGGGCACCTAATGTTGTTGTCATTAAAGGAGTTCCTGAGTATTCCGGTGGTGATGTTGGGAATCTTCTGTCCGTCCCTCTGCTGAAGTCCCTTTACTCCTAAAGGAATTTAAAATTGGGAGTGCCTCCACCTGGCTAGCCCCTTTACATGCTCAGTGGTGTGCCTTGAGAACCTCCAGGAATAAAACTATTCTAATAATCATCTGTGGCATGGGTTTAACTCAAAAATACCAATTATAAATAATATACATCCAATATACTTAAATTAGAGTTAATGCACCTTTACTTAACAACTTAAAGGGGTATAACAGACTAAGATTAAATGGTACTACTGATTTAAATCCATGAGGGCAATTGAGTAAAATCAATTAATAGGTAAGTGTCATAAAGCATAATTCCCAATTCTGAACCTTAGCGTCCAAAAGTGGGTGCCTGCATGAAACTCCAAGCTTAATTACCAGCTTGGATCTTATAGCACTGCCACCAGACAGGAATTACAGTGCCTGCCTCACTCTGGTCTCCCCAAAACCTTCCCTGGGGGACCCCAAGACTCAGATGCCCTGAGTCTACAACAAAGGGAAATAACCCCCTCCCCTTGTCTCCTCTTTATTTCCTCCCCGGCTTCCCCTCCCTGGATGGCCCTGGACGATCACCCTATTTCAATTCCTTGAAATGCAAAACAGAGAGATCCAGTTTCTTTCACCCTCAGTCAGAGTCCCTGCAAAGGTAAGCTTTGCAACTCTGACACAAAGAGATTTCCCCCTCCCAGTCTTTCCCTGAGAGAGACCGTAACCCTGGCACAGAGATTCCTATCCCCCTGAGCCTCAACTAGAAAAGAAAATCCAACAAGTTTTAAAAAGAAAGCTTTATATAAAAAGAAAGAAAAAGACATAAAAATGGTCTCTGTATCAAGGTTGACAATATACAGGGTCAATTGCTTAAAAGAAAAATGAATAAACAGCCTTATCCAAAAAGATATACAATTTAAAACATTCCAGCAAACTACACACATGTAAATACAAAAACAATATAAAAACCTATTGTCTTCTACCTTTGTACTTACACTTGGAAACAGAAGATTAGAAAGCTTGGAGAGAGACAGTTCACTCTCAGAGCCGAGAGCAACAGAGAGAGAAAGACACACACCCAGAAGTTCCCTCCCTTGAGATTTGAAAAATCTTGTTTCCTGATTGGTCCTCTGGTCAGGTGTGTGGTTCCCTTTGTTAACCCTTTACAGGTAAAAGAAACATTAACCCTTAGCTATCTGTTTATGACAGTAAGTTTTGTTTATTATTGTGTACTATATTTAACTGGCATCTACACTGCCACCATTTACCCCACCCAGGAGTATATGCTCCTTTGGATTTCAGAGTTTCTGTGGATGTGCTTGAAGATCTGAAACTGGAGACAGCAGTCTGTTGGTTCTGTGTATCAGTCCAGCCAAGGCAACAACATAAAAAATGACCTTAATATCTAAATGTTCTTATAACGTGTTTTAGGAGCAGGATCGATTCCAACGTTTTTGCCGCCGCAAGCGCTTCCCTTCCCCCTCCCCCCAAAAAAACAACCCGCTATTGGTAGCAATTCTGCAGCAGCTCTGCCGCTGCTGTTTCTTCCGCAGCAATTCGGCGGCAGATCCTTCCCTCTGAGAGCTGGACGTGCTGCCCCTTTCCATTGGCTGCCCCAAGCACCTGCTTCCTGCGCTGATGCCTGGAGCCTGCTCTGTTTAAGAGTATTTGAGGGAGTGGAACATGAGTTTGAGTGCCTATAAACTTGATACTTAAGCAATGTTGATTTTGCTGTTGTGATCGTTACTGTATACTCAGCAGAAACCTTCCTTGACTATTCAGTGATGCTCAAGTTTTTTTTCCCCTGCGTTTAGAATCCACTCGTGTGTGTGTGTGTGTGTGTGGTTCAAATTATTCATATCTGTTTGTTCTGTTGGAGTATGTGAAGAAAGAATACTGTAGCTACAAGTTTATGAAAATACACTGGAACCTATACTCATCAGCCACAGAAGTACAGCAAGCTAGTGAATGTAGACGGATTGACTCAGTCGGTGTGTCTTAACCTTTTGACTGTTCGGGAGCCTGCTTGGCTTTTGGTCAACTCTCTCTTCTCCTGATTCTCCTCTGTTTAATACCTGTCTCCATACCCCACTGTATGGTTACCAGTTGGTTGTGCTGAGTCCCAACTGGGTCTGGGTGGAGTCTAGTTACTGTTTCTGGCTCTGGGATTACAGAGCATGCTTCCATGTCAGACCTCTTGTCTGACACCCTTCTTTGGGATGTGAGACATTACCACACTTCCCTAGACCCTGAAATCTATGTCTGAGACCTTAGAGTACTCCCCCACATCATCTCTCAGAACTCCAGCTATGCTGTGAGAATGCCTGGCTTCTAGTTCATCTCTTCAGGGACAGTGTGGCAGGAAGGCAGGGAATACCAGTTTAGCAAAGGAATTTCTTAATTACAGTAACTCTACTATTAAAAAACTTCAAAGTTAAAGATGTCTAAAAACAAAAATCCTGAGATGCACCTTCTCATGGTCTGATCTCTCCCCTTTTTTTTTGAGTCCGAGTTTTTTGTCAGAATTTCAGGCTATGTAGAGTTGCTCTTGCTCTTGTCCTCCTGCAAGTCCTTTTGGTTGTGCGTCTGAATGTGTATGATGACGTTGCTCCCTTTCCCCTGGCCCCACCACCCAGAGCAGCATGCTGCTTTTACATAAACCTCTACCTCTTTGCCATGTTCTTCACTGGGATCTTCAGCCCGCTCCCTGAGTCAAGCTTGCCTCCACTTTGTGTAGAACCATCATTGTTCCATGGGGGTGGGGGTAGGCTAGTAGTTTGGAGCCAGTGTCTTTGAAGAACTTGTGACTGTAGTTTCGGTGGTTCTTAAAGCTATTAACTCCCTGTTAATTTTGTGTTAGTTCTTCAATGAGCTGTCAAAGCCTTTCTTAGATGGAGCAGCTGTTTGAATGTAGAACAGTAGGTTGTTTTTGGGCATGTCCAGATACATGTTCAACACAGCACAAAATGGAATTCATAATTGGATACAGATGTATCCCACTCTTACATCCTCTACCAAGCCTTTTAACATTTTTATTATTAGATAGCCAATAATGTTTTCTTAAATACATTTGACATTTTCTGTATATTACTCCTAGGGAATTCAGCACCAAAAAAAAAAAAAATTCTGCACACTATTTTAAAATTCTGCAAATTTTATTTGTCAAAATAACACCACATAATCATGCCAGTTTCACTTTTGGTAATAGGTTTTTTGAAATAAAGCAGCAAGTATGTCTGTAACAATACAGTCAGACACAAACGTTCCCCTAGGAATAGAGTTAAAGAAACCCCTATGACAACCCAGTTCCTGTTTCTTTGCCCGTTCCCCTACCGAGAGCCTAGCCACAGGACCCCCCTTAGCCCAGACACCTGCCCCTCTCTCCCTGCCCTGATCCCAGAGATCCAGGGAGAAACATCCTGATGCATGGTCCTAGTCTTGCACAGAGTTTCCTGCATGCTGCTATCTCCTTTCCTCAGGTTGTGCTTAGAACTGCAGCTGCTGGTAAACCCTCTAGCTCAGGGGTGGACAACCCAAGCCTGAGAAGGAGCCAGAATTTACCAATGTACATTGCCAAAGAGCCACAATAATACATAAGCAGCCCCCTATGAGGTCTCCCCACAACTGGCAGCCCTGCCGATCAGCGCCACCTCCTCCCTCCCCACACCTCCTAATCAGCTGTTTCATGGCATGCAGGAGGCTCTGGGGGGTGGGAGAGAAGTGAGGGCATAACAGGCTCAGGAGAGGGGGCGGGAAAGGGTGGAGTGGGGGTAGGGCCTGTGGCAGAGCCAGGGGTGAGCAGTAAGCACCACCCAGCACACTGGAAAGTTGGTCCTGGTAGCTCCAGTTCTGGAGTCGGTGCCTATACAAGGAGCTGCATATTAACTTCTGAGGAGCTGCATGTGGCTCCGGAGCTACAGGTTGGCCATCCCTGCTCCCTCTCCCTCTGCCTCTCCCCAGCAATGTCTTCTATGGACTCTGCCAGGTCCAGTGTCCCCAAGTGGCAGCCAACAGCACTGCAGCCTATTTATGTGGGAGAAAGGAAATTCTATGCGTACAACATGAATTTCTGCAAAATTGTATATTGTGCAGAATTTCCCCAACAGTTACATAAGGGCTGTTTCTTATGTAAATAAAAATCACCTGTTGCTTACTAAAGCAGTTTAAGATATTTTGTATCCTGTATTTTTTCTGCTATTCCTGCCCCTTTTGCAGGCACCTCTACCCATGCTGAAGGATGAAGCAGTCAGAGTTAAATTTAGTTAAATTCAACCCTAAATTAAAAATTATTGAAACTGGAGGACATTCTTCATTGATAGCAAGTGTCTAATCTGGGCTCTGAATAAGTATTAATGTGCCTTTTAAAATGTTAATTTTGTTTATATGGATTGGGTTTTTTTGTTTTGTTTTTTAGTTACCCTGTCACTGACATGTTTGAAAAGAAATTGCACCTGGGAATGATAGTTTGAAGAGCTACATCTCCCTTTTCACTAACAACATGACATGGCATTTGACTGGTTTATTCTCTGCTTAGATGAACAAGTCAGTAAATGGATAACATTCAATTTATGTAGACAAGGTCAGAATTACTCTATAGAACATAATTTCCCCTGTACTTCAGACAAAAATAGGGACGTTGATAATAACTGTTATTCACATGATGTTCATGTTGTAGGAGCTTGTGGAAGTAGCACCCGCAACTGTGAATGACTTTAGTGAGTATTCAGGGGTTTCAACAGTCTTCTGGATATGCTCAGCACCTTTCAGGATCACAATTAAAATTGATGGCTTTTTTTATGTATATAACTGCACTAACTTATAAGTTTGCATGCACGACTCTGTTAAGAAAACATGATATGCAAGAAAATTAATCACTCAGTAGCTAATTGAAATAAAGGTGGGGTTAAAAGCTTTCACATATCTATGCAAAACAGTAGGAAGAGGGGGAGATTCACTTTTTTTTGGGTAAGCATGTAATGCCCTAACTAGTGATAAGAGGTTGGAAGAGAAGCTGTTAAATTTATAGAACACAGAACCAATATGTGTACAGTTCATTTAAAACTGTTAGACAGGCCCACTGGTTGAGGGAAAGGACAAAGGGGGCAATTGCCCAGGGGCCCGGGCGATTAAAAAAGGGGCCTGGGGGCCCCCAGCTGCTGCTGCTGGCAGCTCAGTGGGGCTAAGGCAGGCTTCCTGCCCACCCTTGCTCCACGCCACTCCTGGAAGCAGCCGGCACATCCCTGTGGCTCTCGCCTAGGAGCCACTGCCAGAGGGGTGTGCTGGTCACTTTTGGGAGCTGCCCAAGGTAAGCGCTGACCCCTGATTTCCCCCTGCACTCCAACCCTCTGCCCCAGCCTAGAGCCCACACCGAAACTTCATCCCAGAGCCTGCACCCTGCTCCTCCTTCTGCATCCCACCCCCCAGGCCTAGCCTTGTGAAAGTGAGTGAGGGTGGGGGAGAGTGAGCAAAAGAGGGACAGGGGATGGGGTGAACAGAGGGCAGGTGCGGGGAAGGGCGCAGGTGTTGCAGACACCAAATGTGCCCAAGGCAAGCAACAGTGGTGGTCCGTGCCCGGAGTGCTTAGCACCAATAAACACACCGAGGTGGAGAAGCAAGCAAAGTTTATTTGGGATCCCAAAGCGATGCTGGGAGACTTGGCATGCCTCAAATCCAGCACACATAAATCAAGCAGTGTGTTCCTTTATATCCATGAGAACTTTTCTCACTGACTAGCAAGCCCCCGTTTCCCCTCCCTCTTCTGTCCGGCTGCAGCATTCTTTTCTCTCACACTTCTTTGTCTTCCCCCTCCCTCTCCCCCTGTAGCAGTTACGTAAGCGCAGGTGCATTAAGTAAACTTGGCCGCGGCAGCTCGTTAGTCAGTTTTCCTTCTGCAAGTTATCTTGTCCTTCTGCTAAAGGTGCACAGGCCTCATTATTTCTGCTTTAGACCAATTAGAACTGTTGCAACTGATAATGGCTGTTACTCCTGGCCTTTCCTATCAGCTAGCCTTTTAGGTCGATTAGAGTTCAAACATGGAAGGACTTTTGCTCGCCAGAGGCCTAAACAGGAAGACTCCATATTCTTATTGCCTTCCACTTTTCCACGTTACTTAGGGTTATGCTTAGTGACACCAACACGGGGATCTTGGAAAAGGAGTGGAACAGGGGCATGGTCTCAGGGAAGGAGCAGGGCAGGGAGCAGGGCAAGGATCTTTGGGTTTGCATGATTAGACAGTTGTCAACCCTACTGAGTGGGCATGTGGAAGCCTTGGCTGTGCTGGAACAGTGCGTCCAGCAGCGCATCTGGCAGCTCACTGGGTACCAACCAGCGCAGGCATAGCACAGCCAAAATATCAGGCAGACCGTATCTGTGGCTTATGTGTGGGCCCACTGACTGTTCTGCTCTGGGACTCTGAATTGCTGTCGGTGGGCCTGCTGGTAGAGGAAATAGGACAGAAATTGTGTAAGCTTTGGCATAGTTTTACTGCTTGCAAAATTCAGAAGACTGTCAAGGTCAGATAATACTGTGACTTTTAACTTTATTTACCAACAAAACAAAAACAAAAATAAACCAACAAAAAAACCTACAGTTGGAAGTGTATTTTAGGCTATAAAAGAGTGTTTTGTAAAGACAGTGGGCATGAAAATGATAAAGAAAAAAGTAGATGGTCTTGTTCACAGTAAATGAAACAATGTTCTGACACTTTGTTGTTTATTATTTGTGTTGTGTTTGTGCCTGGGAAGCAGAGTCACTGACCATTAGGCACAAAACAACAACAAAATGGTTTCTGCCCCAAGAAGTGTATAAGTAACTAAGTAAGATGCATTTAAAAAAAAAAATTATTTATCTTCATTCAGACACTTTCAGTTTTGCTTGCGGAGTTTTAGCACTTGCTGGTACAGTTGCCAATATTTCATATTATTTATGTTTGCTTATATAGGCCTCAATTCCACAATGTGAAGTGGGTGGGCTTTAATAGAGCTTCACATAGACTCAGGGGGCTTCCTATATATCGCATAATGGGATCAGTGCCTTGGAAGGTGAAGTGAGAGTATCCCTAGTTGAAATTATTTAAGTATAAGGTTCCACTGAGAGGCAGAAAAGATTAAAGTGTTGGAAAGCTTGTAGAATTGTGACAAATTGGCTGGTGCATGGGAGAGCTGCATACATTTTCAGAGTTAGAATTAAATGAGAGGTTATACAGTTTTTTATTTTGAACATAGGTTATATTTTGAGCTTGTAATTTTTTTTGTTTTGTAAATAGCCAACTTAGAAAAAGAATTGCTGAGCATTACAGCAATTAAACTCAACTTTCCTTTGACTGTAACCAGAGCCTTGTTGTTGCAAACACTTAATGCTCATGTGCAATTTTATAAATGAGAGCACTGAGTTGATTACAGTGACACCTAGGTCCCTTTCCTGAGTTGATATACACCTCTACCTCGATATAACACGACCTGATATAACACAAATTCTAGTATAACACAGTAAAGCAGTCCTCTGGTGGGGTGGGGCTGCGCACTCTGGTGGATCAAAGCAAGTTCGATATAACATGGTTTCACCTATAACGCAGTAAGATTTTTTGGTTCCCGAAGACAGTGTTATATTGAGGTAGAGGTGTAATTAATTTAGAACTCTATAAAGTGTACGAGTAGTTTAATGCACACCGGAGGAAAACATTTCATTTTCATTGCCCAGTAACCTAGCTTGGTTTGGGCTCTGAAGTAGTTTCTGGTCTTGGCTAGCCTAATTAAATTTTGTCATTGCTCACACCCCTTCCCTACCAGGTCATAATAAAAATATTAAACAGCATGTAATTAGTACAGAACCTTGAGGCATCCTGCTGTTAACTTTTATCCATTATGAAAATTGACCATTTCTTCCTACTTTGTTTCCTGTCTTTTTGCCAGTTCTTGATCCATGACACTATTCTGCCTCTCATCTCATGAATACTTAGCCTTTTTAGTAGCATCTTGTGAGGATCCTTGTCAAAGGCCTTTTGAAAATCTGAATAATGAATGTCAACTGGTTCTTTTAGAGTGCTGAGAGGTTAGTGAGAAACAGTCTTCCTTCGCAGAAACTGTGCTGGTTAGACCCTAATCCTATCACAATCTTCCAGATGTTTCACTGGCCACATAAAGTGATGCCTAACACTCAATTTGAGGGTATTTATCTGTCCATCTGTGATGCGATATTTGAGAACAACTCTCCTGCAAGAACAGGCACCCCTCCATTCCCGTCTTGTGGAGTTAGACACTCCAGTCAGCTCCAGCGCAGACCCAGAGGTTGGGCCACACATCTCTGCAGTTCACTGAAACTGAGATTCACTCAGCCCAGGGGCTTCTCAGTTAACAGTGACTTTCCCAGCGCCCAGTGTTCAGCCTTTCTGGGAGCCTGGATCCCAAATAAATCCATTTTACTCTGTATAAAGCTTATACAGGGTAAATTCATAAATTGTCTGCCCGCTGTAACAATGATAGAGAGAGATGCACAGCTGTTTGCTCACCCAGGTATTAATCACTTACTCCGGGTTTATTAATAAACAAAAGTGATTTTATTAAGTATAAAAAGTAGGATTTAAGAGGTTTCAGGTAATAAAAGACAGAACAAAGTAAGTCACCAAGGAAAATAAAGCAAAATCACACAAGTCTATGCCCAATACATTAAGAAACTGATTACAGTAATATCTCACCCTCAGAGAGGTTCCAATAAACTACTTTTACAGACTAGACCCTTTCCTAGTCTGGACCCAATCCTTTCCCCTGGTACAGTCCTTGATACTTCCAGCAGACATTTCAGGTAGTAAGCAAGGGTTTTCTCATGACTGGCCACCCTTTTTGTCCTGCTCCACCCCCTTTTATAGCTTTGGCACAAGGCAGGAGTCTTTTGTCTGTGCTTGTCCCCACCCCAGCTTCATCAATGGAAAAGTACAAGGATAAAGATGGATTCCAGTATCATGTGACATTGTCACATGTCTCTGTAAAACCCCCTAGTCTCCATTCTTCCTGGGTTGGGCCACATGTACACAGGAAAGTGTGCAGGTAAATAACTAGGACAATCAGTTTTAAATGGTTTAATGGAAGCCATCAAGATTCTCAACCACCATTATTGGCCTACACTTTGCATAATTACAATAGGACCTCCGAGTTATACTTCATATTTCTAGCTTCAGATACAAGAATGATACATGAATACAAATTGGAGGGATATATTCAGTAGGTTATAACCTTTGTTGTGATACCTTATAAGAGACCTTTTGAATAAAGCATATTCCCGTTGCATCATATTCACACTCATAAGCATATTTCCATAAAACATATGGTGTGCAACATCACAAAGACCATATCCAGTCAATTCCAAAATTTCAGGGAACATTCTAGGCATCAGTGGTGATAAAAAACCCTATTGATTTTGGGAATGCTCTGGAAAACCAGAGAAATCTGATATCCATAGGGTACCCATTTGATACTCCAAGTGAAGGAGCATTATAATGTCAGAGGTAACTCAGCCACTCATCACTTTCTCCCTCAAGTTCAATTGCATGCTTAAATTCCATTGGGTGAAATAAGTCGGCAAATGAAACTGCAGTTTAGGACTGAGCTGCTTTTGACAAAGTTCAGGGGACACAGAGGTTCAGAACTGAAATAGCTTCAGAGCCTGAGCTCCAGCCCAAGCCACAAATCCAAAGTGCTTTCTATATAGCTATTTTTAGAGCACTAGCAAGTGCCCCACCATCCTGAGTCTGTCCATGCACACTAGGAACCTCACTCTGAAATGCTGTGTAAACATACTCACAGATGCTATAGAACACTCTGGGAACAACTTGGATTAGGCCAGGCATAGTGAACAGGAGTGGCAAAGGATGGCCCTGACTGGAGTGCCCTCCTGTGGCAGGCCATGGTCCTACTGTTGCATCTGCCTTGGTTTCCCATCTCAGATAACCCAAGGATCCCACTTCAGGCTCTCTTGCCTCAATGATATCCTTCACTGGGGCTGGTTTATTATCAAAACCACAGTGCAAATCCATCATAACAAAAGTCCTCAACATATAGCCCTTTTATTATTACCACAGTGCAGGTAGTCATTAAAATCCCAAGACATCTCATTCCTCAATACCCCACATATCACAGTGCAATTGGGAGGTGTGTGATTGCAGCATGTGTCGCCGTACCTGAACTAGCTTTGTTTTGAGGTAGTTCAAGGGTTGCTGTTGCCTATTTCACAGGGCAAAGTTCAGTTTCTGTTGTGTTGTATATCTTAACGCTATTTCCTGTTCACAGAGGTTTGAGTTTAGGTTTCTTCCACATTGTAGAAGGTCATGAGGCACTTCTCTGCAACCTTAATTCTGAGTTAAATCCTCCTTCCTCTTTTTAAAAAAAATTCAGTATCCCCATGTACTGTGGCCCAACTGTCCCCCGTCACTGCTTCTGGAGCCTTGGCAACAGTTAACCTGGCCTCCAAAAAAAATGACTCTACATTAGACCCTTCACATCCTCCCAACATTCTGCCTGTCCAGCACTGCCCAGTTCTCCCTCCTCAGCCCACTTCCCCATGGAGAAAAAGGTTGAGGAACTGGGCAGAGGATGCAGAAACAGTGCAAGGACTAGCAGTGAGTCACTGGGGATATTGTTTTGAAGGGGGAGAATGGATGTGGGGGATTTGGGGAGAACAGTTAAAACTTCTCCATTTCACAGCTCTGTTCCCTTCTTTTCCACCCCACTCTTCCCTGCACTGCTTCAATGCTCCTTCATTTTCCCCTGATTTCTCAGACTCCCTTACCACTGCTCAGACACTACCCAGACTTTTCCAACATTCCCTCCATCACATCAATTACTCTGACCACACCCTCACACCTGCAGCTCCATCCTTCTTGCCACCCCATGCCCCTGATAAACTTGAATGAGGGGAAGGTGGGAAAGTGGTTTGGGCTGTGAGGAATCCATGTACCATCTGGAGGCAGAAAGGGGCAGGAGAATGGAGATGCGGAGTCCCTACCTCAACTCTGGGCCTAGTGTTTTGGGAAGGGGCACTGCATACCTGTCTGCAGGATAGGAGGCTCAGAGAAGTAGCTACGTCTGTCAGAATTGTTTGTATCTCCTTAAAATGTGTAACAGCCTTTAAAATTTCCGTCAGACACTAGAGACATAAGCAGCTTGCACAACAAGAACACCCACTCTTTTTCACATTATCCACTTTGGCATTCGGAAGACTTCCTGCAAGCCATTTCCATGCAGGTACTTGTAAATTGGACTCAGCTTATGAAAAAAGTATAGCATCTAAGGATTTTCAGCTATATGAAATGGTTTACTTCTGGCATAAATACCTCTAGCAAATGTACGATCAAGTTTGTTTTTCTAGGCATGGGATATTCTGTCAGAAAATCTCTTAATACCAATTTGATGAACATCTGAAGACTTTCTGGGAGTTGAGATTCTTGATGCAGAAGGAGCTGGAATAGATGAAGAAACAGAATTAGCTTCGCTTTTGCTGTCACTCATATCACTGTCTTCATCAAAAAACTCCTTGCTGTGTGGTGATGCTGCTGAAGACTGAGTAGAAGGAGAATGCAGAGAAGAAAACAAATTTTGGTGCAGATCAGTTTTCCTTTTCTTGGTATTTGACTGCTATAATTTAGCTTTGACAGTATTTAGACAAAAATTCAGCAAGTTTCTCCATTCTATCTACATATCACGTACCAAGATGTAAAGAGCTTGCACTTGGCTTGAACAGTTCCATGTTCATATCTAGTAATTTTTTTCAATACAATTGACTTTGGCTTTCCATGACTCTGCATAATGCATTATGTCACTGCTACTAATGTCACACTACGTCTGGAATGCTCTCTAGATTGTGAAGTGTCTCTTGTATTTCAGTCAACCAGGAGCCATTCAATAGCATGTCTACCTGCTGTCCAGCCACTCAAAATGTCTTTGAGCATGCTGCCCTCTCCCGTACAGACTCCTAGATCACATTTTGGGGGGGGGGGGGGAAGCATGCAAGGAGGGGCCTGTACAGAGATGTGATGTCACACACTCGTTAGCATAGAATTTTTCATATTATCAACAAGGTTTGGCTGGGGTGTGTGTTAGGGGGAGGAGTAAGGGGAGATGGGGAGGAGTAAGGAGGTTTATTTACATGATCATTTAATGTGGGTGGTTTGGTTTGCTGAGGACAAGGTAGATGTTGGAGGTATCATAGCGGTGATAACTTTTGTTCAAAGGAGAGAGTATGACTGCATCTTTTTCTTTTTGTGTTGGGGGAGGAAACATAATGACTATTAACCTTCCTGTCACTCCCCCCACTCCCACCTGAGTTAATTTCTATATGTTCATCTAATTAGTTTAGACTGTAAACTCATTGGGGCAGGACTGTCTTAATTTAGGCCACGTCTATATGTACAGCATTGCAGCAGCGCCTCTGTACCAATGCAGCTGTGCTGTTGCAGCACATCTGGTGAAGACGCGGTATCCTGACTGGAGAGAGCTCTCTTGTCGGCATAATAAAACCACCTCTGCTAGCGACAGAAGCTGTGCTGGCAGGAGAAGCTCTCCCACCAACATGGTGCTGTGCACACAAGCCCTTATTTTGGTGTAACTTATGTCGCTCTGAGGGGTGGCTTTTTCACACCCCTGAGCGACATAAGTTATCCTGACATAGGTCGTAGTGTAGACATAGCCTTATGTAATGTGCTTTGGAAACCGCCATGTACATTGATGGCCTGGTATACAAATAAAGATATGCATATGATGTTTGTTCTAAAAGATACCAGCCAATCAAGATGCCCAATTTTCCGTTATTTCACCTTTTTCTCAACAGGTGGCATTAGCATGTAGTAAAGTGTGTGATCAAGACATTTAAGTAGGGTTGTTAATAGTTGGCACCTCCGTGATGCAAAGTAGCCCACCACCTACGCCAGAGTATTTGACTGTGACCAAATAATAGGTGGTCAATAGGATTAGTCAACGCTATTTGACTGGTCATTTGACCGGCCTCCAAATCTATGGGGCATACATAGAACATGTTCATCCCCCAGCTCCTTATCCTAGCTTGAACACTGTGGGGCATGTTTTGAAACAGGTGGACAGAAATGGGGCCATATTCATGTGGGGAGGTTTTGGGGATGGGCAGAGCCGAAGACTTCCCTACATGCCCCACTGCACATCTGACCCCACTTATTATATTCTTCCCCATGCTCTCCTGAATTGCTGTCACTGCCCCTTTCTTTCTAGACACAGCAGAAAGAGGGGGGGGGGGGGGCGAGAAGCAGGCTGAGCTTGGTATACCTTCCCCACTCAGGCATTGGGTTTATTCCCCTGATCAGGAAGCAGTGGAGGGAAAGGAGCATTGGAGCCCCCTCCCTTGCCCTGGTGGAGCAGACATGGGGAGAGATTGTGGGGAATGAGGGATATTTTTAGGAGAGAGGGGAGTGAGAGAAGAGGGTACCGAAGGCTCCACTTCCCTTCCCTGCATGTATGTCATTGGTGGGGAAGGTTCCAAACTTTTCCCCCTTATAGTTCTGCTCCATCAGTTCTTCTGAACAGAGCAAAGGCTCTTTTTAAGGATGATCTATCAAAATTCATTGAGAATTCATAGAAAGTGTCCTTATGGGAACCCATTTCTTTGTCAGATCTCTAGTCAGTTGAACTGGGTTTTCAAAAAACAACATTGTTGAAAAATTCCCTTACACTGATAAAGGTTTTTGTCTAGGGATTTTGCTGGCCTGTCAGATGCTGTGGAATAGTAGTGGCCACATTTCCCACAGGCATCTGGCAAGGAAAATGCTCTTAGATGATATTAGCTGAAGAGTTTGTTCTGATTGTTGATGATGTAATTGTTGTAAACTAGTATTCTGGTTCCTAGGTCTGTTGTGATTTCTGCTGTAGATGATGTATCTTGAATTGTCTGAGAAGGCACATATTTTAACTTGATTTATGAAATTTTTGCATGGACTTGTAGCTAGTGCACTAATATGCTCATGAGGCTGTTTAGTACTTCCACTCCATCAGCAAGACAGGGCCACAGCTGCTGCCATTACTGGTCCCCTCATAGTAGATTGTGCAAGAATATCCACCCAAAGATAGTTAGGTATCGCTCCAGCAACTTTGGACACAGAAACATGAACTTTGAAAACTGTCTATAAAAATATTTATTTCATGTTTGGCATTACACACGTTTCCATTGATGTAATAAAACACTTTTTAAAATTTTACAAGTAATCATTTTATCTTTGATGGTACCCTATTTGTTGTGTACATTTGTAGCTTGCGGGACCAATGGAGAATTACCTAAGCCAAAATATTCCTATGTTACTGTGTGTCTTAGTCTTGGTCTACATTATGAGTTTAGGTTGAATTTAGCAGCTTTAGATCAATTTAATATGGAGAGATTAGTTCATTTTAAGTATAGCATCAAGGAATAGTCTCTGGCTTAGTGAATTAATCATATTCTTACACAAAGATGTCAAATACAGTGGTAATTTGAATCACTTCAGGAAAAATATTCCTTTGAATTGAACTCTCTTTAAATCAATTTGAGTAAGCATTGGAAGAGTCTAGATCAGCATCTAACATAATTAGTTCTTCTTTTATGAAGTTAAGCAATTAATAGGAGTATTTAAAAAAAAACAAAACCTAAAAAAGCATAAAATGAATCTGAGGGTGTCCTCCACTGCTTTCTTCCATCTCTACTCCTGTCCCACAATTCCCATCTAGGTCCAGGATTTTATTTAGTGTCAAAAAATGTATCCAGCTAAGATGATGATTCAGCCTGGTGATTAGAGGTGGATGGGAATTTTCCACTGAAATGTTTTTTGATGGAAAATGTAATTTCCCTAAAGCA
The DNA here is from genome assembly GCF_003597395.2 of Chelonoidis abingdonii. Classification (NCBI taxonomy): domain Eukaryota; kingdom Metazoa; phylum Chordata; order Testudines; family Testudinidae; genus Chelonoidis; species Chelonoidis abingdonii. Next base: position 62,502,016 of record NC_133774.1, on the reverse strand, counting down.
AAATTTTCCAGAAGATTTTTAATTTTTCGTTTTTGCCAAAATACTTTGATTTTTCTATTGGGAAGAATCAGGACAGTCTAAATATTGCCCTTTAGCTAAGCCACATCACCAATTTATCCTCTGCTTGGACTTTGGTTACACTAGAAAACAAAAGATTCTTCTGCCCCTCCTGAGCTACTCTTCAGCCTACCTTCCTGTCTCAATCCTCGGCCTCTTCTGATCTACCTGCTTGTCTTTCCTGCTCCATTATAGAGAGCTGACTTCTAGACTGCTTTGCCTGGAGTCCAGTTCACACCGTCTACCACTCAGTGCAATTCCCTGCTTCCTGCAGACCCTACTTTATGGCCTTCCACAAGAGTCTAACCTGATTCCTGTAGTTCCTCTGAGTTCTCCCAGCCCTTTTTATGAGATCCATGTGTTCAGCAGGCTATCCCTTGATCCCCTTAATCCAACCCACTCTGCTAATTATAGCACAGGCAGGACTGGCCCTTTTCTCTATACAGGAGTCACTCACCCTGTGACAGTGAAATACAGGGGGAAGTGGAGTGGGTGAGAGTGGTTACGTGCATGGATACACTGAAAGAGTTTCTGTTGGCAAAGAAGGATAAGATAAAGGAAAGAAAAATACAGTTTAGAAAAATAATCTTAAAAGAGCTAACGTAAGAATACTGAAAGAGAGAAGACTGACCATTAAGTGTTTAACCTGCTAAACAGCTTACTTCTAATTCATTGGCATAAAAAGTCTATTTATATAGTAGTCAGTTATCAAATACCCTCAGAGAATGATAGTCTCTCAACAAGTCTATTTTAATCAATAATATAGTTGCCTGGATTTATATAATCAAATTTAGGTTTGAAAAATTATTTAGGCTATATTGTATATCACTGTCCAAATGAAACTGATATCTGTATGAATATACAGTAGTTATTTGAGTGATGTAGCAATTGTAAAGGGAAGAAAAATTTGTTCCTGATAACATTGTTGGATTACAATCTTGTGTTATTTCTTAACCATGAAGGATATACAGCACAGTATATTTTTCTGGGAATTTGGTATAATGTAAATTGAAAGCTCAGATTTATTTCTTGTGTTTATCTTTAGCACTTTTAAAGGGTTGATGTTTTTGGAAAATATATATTAAAAGTCCCCCACTCCAAATTAGTGTACAATGACTTATAACATTTAGCCAGAGCCCCTCAAACTGATTTTTGTCATATTTCACAAATTAAACCAGGGAAAAAAGTTTGATCAGAACCTGAATGATAAGGAACATTCTCTTCTGGTCTAACCCCACAGATATCAATGAAGTTACACTGGCAGAGATTTCAGCCCTAAATCTCTAAAGAGACCATAGGTGATGCAGAAAAACTTGTCTGAGCTTCTGAATCACCCTCTTTCTTTTTGAATCAGTACATGAGCGAATACCCTAGCATGAGAATGAAGGAGATGCTGTGGTGACATCTTTTAGTTGTGTTGCGTAAGTTCTGTCTGCTTATGCCTAATATTTATTGCTATTGCTATTTATTTTATTTGTTTCTTTGGAAGAGCAAGGATGTTTGCCCTAGTGCCCTATTCAAATTTCTATTCAGGTAATTCCTTACCTATCATTTCTCCTCCATAGTTTCAGTTGGATAAGATTCTTTGCTCTCTTATCTTGTTCAGTGCTGCTGTTATAGTGCTGGCTGCATTTCATTAGGGGCTCAGGTGATTCTTATATATTGACCTGTACAGTCTTTTGGGGTATTTCTGGATGAAAAATGCAATATCAAATTAAGCCATTAGTCTTTAATCAGTTCCTTTACTAGTACACTAATCAGACATGCCAAACTGACACTAAAGACTGTTACACTTTTTGACTTTCAAAAAAGTGTCTACCCTTATCTTGAAACATCCAACCCATAGCTTTTTAAGTTTATGGGGAAAGTATTGTGATGGGTTGGATCACAGAGATCCTCTTGGGAGCTGCCACCTGATATGCTAAGACTACTACTACCCCTGCTTTCCCTGCCAGCTCGGGACCCCAGCACCCTGTTTTGCTGAGCCAGACACTCCTGTCTCCTCCAACACAGACCCAGGGTCTGAATTATTTGCCCCAAAGATGCAGGTTTACCTGAAAGCAGCTAACAGAAGTGTTCCTGTTTTTAACACTCACGATGCCCAACTCCCCATGGGGGTCTAAACCCAAATAAATCAGTTTTACCCTATATAAAGCTTATACAGGGTAAACTCATAAATTGTTCACCCTCTATAACACTGATAGAGAGACATGCACAGTCGTTTGTTCCCCCAGGTATTAATACATACTGAGTTAATTAATAAGTAAAAAATAATTTTATTAAATACAAAAAGTAGGATTTAAGTGGTTCCAAGTAGTAACAGACAGAACAAAGTAAGTCACCAAGCAAAATAAAATAAAATGCGCAAATCTATGTCTAATCAAACTGAATAGAGATAATCTCACCCTCAGAGATGCTTCAGTATTTTTTTTTCCCCTCAGGCTGGACACCTTCCAGGCCTGGGCATAATTCTTTCCCCTGGTACAGCTCTTGTTCCAGCTCAGGTGGTAGCTTGGGGATTCTTCATGATAGCTTCTCCCTTTTTTTGTTCTGTGCCACTCCTTTATATATCTTTTGCATAAGGCAAGAATCCTTTGTCTCTCTCTGGGTTCCCACTCCCTCCTTCTCAGTGGAAAGACACCAGGTTAAAGATGGGTTCCAGTTCAGGTGACATGATCACATGTCACTGCAAGACTTCATTGCCCACTTGCTAGCACACACTGTATACAGGAGGACTTGCAGGTAAATACAGCCATCTGCAGACAATTGTCCTGGTTAATGGGAGTCATTAAGATTTCAAACCGCCATTAATGGACCACAGTTTGCATAATTACAATAGGCCCTCGGAGTTATATTTCTAGTTTCAGATACAGTGGTACATTTATACAAATAGGATGATCACACTCAGTAGATTATAAGCTTTGTCATGATACCTTGCAAGAGGCATCATACCTTTTTCATGAAGCACATTCCAGTTACATTATATTCACTCATTAGCATATTTTTATAAAACCATATAGACTTCAATGTCACAAGTATATTGGCTTATTATAGATCTTGGAGCTTGGTGGCCTGATCCTCCTCTCTGTTACTTATGTTTTATACCATTGCAACTCCAAAGGAGACTCACTGGCAAAAAATTGCTTTAACATAGTGGTAAACCAGGCCACACAGCCCCAAATTTTTCTAAGGCAGTGTGATTTATTAGATGACATCCTTTCCCCCTTTTTTTATTGTTTGTGGAAATGTGATCCTATTCAGCTGTTTCTAGAAATGTGGTGGTGCCAACTCATAATTAACTGACTTAGATGGAGGACATTTTTAATTATCAGATAGAGGGCAATACAATAAGAACAAACCTAGTATCTTCATTTGCTTATTATTATAGAAGCTGTGTGATTTCTAATCCAATCTTTATGTGCACCTCATGACAAAAATGCAGTTAAAATATACTTAGGGTTTTACATAGATACATAGCAACTTAAAATATCATATTTATACTACTGTATTATTATTATTATTAGCCATATATTTGAAAGTCAGGAAATGTATCTACAGGTTAAAAAAGACCATTAAATGTAGTAATCTAAAAATTGCAGATGCCTCTCCAGCATGACCATTACCTTGATTGTGTGCTCACCCTTACTCTTCATCCTGCCCAGTGAAAGAAATTAAGTCATGTTGATCCCTTTTGTACCTCTGGTGCAAAGTGACTGGGAAACTAGTCTAACTGGCCTTGCTTCAGGGGAATCCCAGGATGGATACCACAAGAATCAGAGAGAGGCATAAAGCCACTTTTGCATGTGCATAGTCCCTTCTGCGCTAAGTTGGTATGGCCCATTGTATGGCTCTGTCTTCTCTCTTTTTTTGTGTATGTAAAAAAGAATAATATCATACTTTGTTGTAATGTGTTATAATGAGCACCTGTCTGGCCTATATCATTGTTTGGAGCACAGAAAGTGTGACAAGTTGTGGGATATGTACATTATCTCTGGGAGATTGTGAACCCTATGTATCTGTGCCAGACTGCCAACTCCATTTTGAATGTGCAGTCTTACCTTCTCTATTGGTCTGCTTGCCTTCTTGCAGGGTCGTCTCCAGGGGGGTGCCGGGCCCGGAGCATAGGTGCTGAGTTTCTAATCTGCTGGGAGTGCTCCCCCCGGCTATGCCCATGCCCTGTCCCCACTTCACCCCTTCCCCTAAGGGTCCACCCCTGCCCTGCTTCTTCATGCCCCACCTCTTCCACACCCAGTTCCACCCCCTCCCCCTGAGCGTGCTGCGCCTTGCTCCTCCACCCCAGTGCCTCCTGATACCACGGGTGAAACATCTGAGCTATGGCAGGCGCTGAGAGGGACGGGGAGGCGGTGATCAGCAGGGCCTGTTGGCAGGCAGGAGGTGCTTGAGGGAGGTTCTGGCAGGGGGGCTCCTTGCCCTCCCACCCTTCCGGCCTGCCACTTGCCTCCCCATTCGCCTCTTCACCCTGCTCACCCTCTCCCCGCCTCACCTCCCTGCCCGCCTCCTGTGGGGGCCCCCAAAGCACAAGACCTGGGGCGGTTTCCCCGATTCGCCATCCCCTAGGGAGGGCTCTGCCTCCATGTTGGGTTGAGTTTGCAGAGTCTGGTGGCAAAAGAATAACAGAAGTGTTCAAGTTAAGTGGTTTGACTACTGAAATGTATGGACTCCCTATCTAGAAGAACTAATGTAGCAGGGGGGGGGTTGTCATGGTAGCAGTGAAGTCACTTGGCAAAGGTTTTGTGCTTAAGTGGGTAAGCTGGCAAGAGTGTTACTTGACACAGGGGGCTGAAGATTTTAAAAAGGCAAATGCTGGTCTGTTCAGTCCAATTTCTTCAGTCCATGAAGGAGAGACTACTCACAATATAATGGCTTGCATGAGGCAGGGGACATCCTGCCTGCCTTTCTGGACACTGTTGGTCTCTAAGGACTCCCAAGGGGAGGATGAGATAGAAAGAGACGGGCGTCATGTTTGTTTTATATGATCTGTACTCACTAATGGTTTACATGGTTAAGTATAATAGAACATAAAGGTGTTAGACTGTGCAAAGTGTGTGAGTTGATTGCTTTACAACTGCTGTGGTGCCCCCGAGAGCACTATATTTATAAACCAGAAGCTTCACACATTTGGGTTGAGTTCTAGGAGAAGGATGTGTTGAAGTACCAGGGAGTCCAAAAGGGTAGGGCTAAGAAGTTAGACAGCAGGATCCAGTTCACAGGGGAGGGTGCCAAATAGAAGGTCTGCTTCCTGAGAATGTGCCTAGGGACTCTGGGACTGGGGCAATGGCTGGACTCAGTTCAGGCTCCAGGACTTAAACTACTTGGAGATCCAGAGCAACATAGGCTTGAATTCCCCTCACAGCTATCTTAGTGGGTGGCCAGGAGGGGCTGATCACTAGGATCTGTGACAAAAGGGCTGTTTTGAAAAAAATACAAAATGTATTTCTGTTTGTTTACCAGTACATTCAGGGTGGGTGTGGAAAACACTGATATGCAATCTTTAATTAGTGAGTAGGTTTACAGGCTAGCGTGTAGGGTTTGTTTTATTCCTTGGGAAAGTCTGTGTGGAGAGGAGTATCAGAGGGGTAGCCGTGTTAGTCTGGATCTGTGAAAGCAGCAGAGAATCCTGTGGCACCTTATAGACTAACAGAGGTTTTGGAGCGTGAGCTTTCGTGGGTGAATACCCACTTGTGTGGAGAGGGAGGCAGGAGAAGGGGCTGTGCCAAAAATAAAAATAGCTTAATTTTACTGCTCCTGTTAAGGGTCTGGGAAATGGAGCATGCCAGAGAGAGTTTTTCAAGCATGAGGACGAGGGCAGATGAATCAAGCAGTTGAGTAGGTTTCAGTGGTGAAGTGTTTTTTAGATGATGATATGGTACTTATTGAATATATTTAGATGTTCAATTTGAACACAATGAGCAGGGAATTAGGCAATGAATCTTCCGTTATTGCTAACACGGGTTTATTTAGTGTTGAGTCCTGTTGTATTAATTTAGATGGAATAAATGGGCCCAAAGGGTCAAGAGTGTTAACATGACCCTGTCGCTGTCCAGGGTTGAGTGTGCAGAGATCTCAGCTTGCCTAGTCCCACAGCAAACACACCTTTTAAAAATCCTTTTACCCTTTAATAAAGATATGCAGGGGAGGTGGAGGGGGAGGAAAAACGGTTAAAGCTTCTGAAATTTCAGGTATTCAGTAAAACTTTTATTTTAACATCTCTTGTTCCTTTCATTGGAGAGAGGTTTTAGAAAGAAACCTCATTTGCCAGACAGTCTCTTAGATGGTCTTAAAGATGGTAATAAGTGTCCTTTGGGAGAAAAGAGAAAAAGTTAGTTGAGATGGGCTTGAGGTTTTTGTTGTTGTTGTTGTTAAAGTCCATCCCGTTTCCTGGAAGACAAAACAGGAGAGAAAAGAACAGCAAATATAGAAAATGCAGCTTCTGTCTCCCGTGTTGTCTCGCTTGCAGCTTCACTGCTGGAAAAAATAGGTACAGTACACTGTTTTATAAGTCCCTACAAAACCTCGCAAACTTGTACCAGCATTGGGCTATTTAAGACACTGCCTTCAGTTGCCTTTCTGATTACACAGGCTTACACTAATGTTGCAAAATTTGCAGTCTTGGTCAGCCTAGCCAAGCTCTTATTAGACAGAAGGAAAAAGGCGAGAGAGGGGAAAGTGAAGAAATAAGGTAGGGAATGAAAGGACACACTGAGGGATGCATGTGGTGTGGAGGGAGAGACATTCCAGGTGGTGTGTGTGATTTAGTTGGAGGTAACAATGTCATCTGGGTTCTTCTCTCTGTGGCCCAGTCTGGTCAGGATATCTCCTAATCCTGAGAGAAGTCACAATGGCATCACACTGGACCTCAGGGTCCCAGGAGACATTGAAGGTGGCAGCCATGGTTAAGTTGGCTTCTTCCACTTCTCTTGCCTTTCAGTCAGCCAGTATCACAGTAGCTGGCTTTCCCCTGCAAACTTTTTTTTGAGGACCCCAAAAGGTGAATCCCAATATGAGCACCCTCCAGCTGCCTCTGTGACTTGCTCTTTGTATCTGCTCCCCTAAAAGGCATGACAGCCTTCCAGGCTGGTTGATCTATAACTCTCCCCAACTGGAGAAGTACAGCAGATTCACCACATTGCTCTCTCTAGCCCATCACTGCCTATCAGATTAATGACATACCCACATAAGACATAAATGTATGGTGTTTACATGTGCGAATACATCAAGATAGAGTATCACATGCTGGGATCTGTAGTTAAGAGACATCTCAAGCTGCATTGTAGATCTCTAAGGCTGTATACTGGCCACTTGCCTCTCCCTGAGATTGCTACTCTTTTAATAGTGTTTGCTTTTCTTTAAAAAAAAAAAAAAAATACCTATGCCTTTTTTTTTGTGGTTTTGAGTTTTCAGTCTGAAAAAAGTAATTTGAAAAATAGTGGTGTTCATGAGAGATGTCCAGCTAAAAGACTGAGATTTGGATGGTTACAGATTATTTCTAATCAGGCTGCAATGTTCCCTTGTGTCCAATGTTCCATTGCTATGGAATAAACCTGTCAAATCCCAAAGAAATGTTACCTTTCAGTAACAATCTAGCCAAGAACAACAAACCTTTTAGATATATTTTTCATGGTATTTTTCAAACATTTCTACTCCTACACAAAAGGCTCTGTCCTGCAGAATGTATTCTTCTCAGAATGTTATATTTCTCTGTCAAGTATAGATGTTTGTCATGCATCACCTTGCTGCCAGATTAATCCAAGTTAATGCTAGCAACTTATTTGAATGAGACCATGACAAATTATTCCCATTGTATTTTGTGTAGGAGAGCACAAAAACGCATCCTAGATGCAACAGAATGCTGTAATCCTTAGGTTTTTTTTAAAATGCAAGTTAGAGACCGAGAAACTTCAGTCCATCACAGGAGATGCATAGAATCATAGGACTGGAAGGAACCTTGAGAGGTTATCTAGTCCAGTCCTATCATTGCACTCATGGCAAGACTAAGTATTATCTAGGTTATTCCTAACAGGTGTTTGTCTAACCTGCTCTTAAAAATCTCCAGTGATGGAGATTCCACAGCCTCCCTTGGCAATTTATTCCAGTGCTTAACCACCCTGATCGTTAGGAAGTTTTCCCCAATGTCCAACCTAAACTTCCTGTTAGGGTTCCCCCTGACTTTGAAGTCTGGAGTGCAGATGTGGGGACCTGCATGAAAGACCCCCTAAGCTTATATTCTACCTGTTCAGGTTAAAACTTCCCCAAGGCACAAATTCCTTTCCTTGTCCTTGGATGGTATTGCTGTCATCACCAAGTGATTTACATGAACAGATGGGGGTTGCTTTACCAAGCGTGAGGTCAGTCTAATGATAAAGTGATTTACACAAAAATTCAGGGAAGGGTTACTTGGACTAATTGTGCTATGGTTCAACAAAGCAGCAATTTCTTGAGTGGCTGTATTTTTTGCTCCAGAAGTTGAGCATTTTAACACACATTACCTAGCTCTTATGGTTGCAAAGATAACTTTCAGAATGTGGGTCAGAAGTAAACCAGTGCAGTGGTATCTGTCTGAATCTGTTAATATGCCTGAAACAATACTCCAAGAGAGAATGGTACTGATCCTAGTCATTTCAGGGGGTATTTGCTATGTCTGATATTTTAAATATGAACACGGTTAATTATTCTACTGCTGAATAAACTATGCCGCAATGGAGAGGGATGATCATGTTTTGAAGATCTTGTCAATATATTAGGAGGGCATCTCATTTCGTGGTCTCAAGTGGATGGAGCTCGTTGCTGGCAAAATAATACATGAACATATTTCTAAATCAAAGCTAATTTTTGAGAGAATTAAAGTTGCTCAAATGCATTTCCTATTGATACAATCACTAGAAATCAAGGAAATCACTAGTTAATATGATCTTAGCATTCAGACTAATCTCATATTGCATACCTCTCCACCCTAACATCAGAGGTGAAAGTAAGCCTGTACAAGCCAGTACGTACCGGCAAGAACCAGTACGCCGTGCCGGACTACACCGGCTTTCGCTGTGGGGATTTAAAGGGTTCTGGGCTGCCGCGGTGGCGGTCAGCCCAGAGCCCTTTAAAGCCCCTGCCCCTGGCTCTAGCGGCCAGGCTGGGGCCGGATTTAAAGGGCTCTGGGCTGCTGCGGCTGTGGTCAGCCCAGAGCCCTTTAACTCTCCCATTCACAGCTCCGTGGCAGGAGATCTTGGCCGTTTTAAATACCTGCCTCAGCCCCGCAAAGCTCAGGATTCCCTGCAGCAGCCGGAGCCCAGGGCCCTTTAATTTGCCCCTGAACTCTGGGGGCCTCCCAGCCACCTCTGTAGCTGGGAGGCCCTGTTTGATTTAAAGGCCCTGGGTCTCCCAGCCACAACTGGTGTCCCAGGGCCTTTAAATCTTGAGGTCACACCCCTTCGGGATGAGGCCACGGTCCCCTCAGGACTCCGACAGTACCGGTAAGTCCTGTAAGTTACTTTCACCCCTGCCTAACATCTAAATACCCAGAAAAATTTAGATTACTCAGCTCCACAGAGAGCTCCATTTCAAATCCAAAGTATAACCAACTACGGTGCACACCTGTTGGTCCTCATAATTGCACTCAAATCCTCACATTTAACTGTGACTTCAGTAGTTAAGATCTGTTCCTTACAGACGTGTGCAATGGGTCTGTAATGTGTAAAAGTAACTATCTTCAAAGTCCATCTTTTCTTTAGGGCATTTGTGGAGTGCTTGGAGGAGACTAAATTGGAGGGGTTAGTATGAAATGTTCACATGCCTCTTGGAGGGAAATTTTCAGTCTTCTTTGAGTGCTGACCCTGTGGATGCTCCAATCTAGGTGACGGTGTGTCCCAGTGCTGTTGATCAGAGATCATTGGTAGCAGTGCCTGGTTGGGGGACATATGCTCTGCTGCGGTCTCGTTAGTCTGCCTGAGCACATGTGTCCCATGCTCCCCTCAGTTCCTTCTCAACCATCCTCAGCTGAAGACGGGACTCGGGGCAGTGCTAACACTCTTCCCTGATCTCTGAAGGGAAACAATCACAAACATATAGAAATAGTTAGTAACATCCCAGTTGTTTCCCTTCCTTTAGAATAGTTCCTTTTTTGAAACTAACTATTTTCCCTCAAGCTCCACTCCCGCGGAGACACTCTCTCTCCCAGCACTCCAAGTTCAATAAAGCCAGGGGCTTCAGGATTTAAGAAATGTCTCTCTTGTCAGGACTCTATGCCAAAGTCTGATGGACATTCACGCTGTGTGAAGTGCCTAGGCGAGACACACGTCCCTTCTAAGTGTCTCCATTGCACAGGGCTCATTGTGGCAGGGACCTCCGGCTGAAAATGATTCCTATGCAGAAATCCCTGCAGCCACCTTCAAAGAAGGGCACTGTTAAACCCTTTTCTTCATGCTCCCTGGCCAGGTCTGAACCTATTGGAAGCATGGCTTCACCCTCTCAGGCAGAGAGGCAAGAAGCCCAACTGTCTGCAAGTGGAGGGAGACTTTCACAAGGGTAAAGGGTCTCCTGCGATTTCCTTACCCTCAGTGCTGTTAGCGACAAAGGCAGGAGGCTCTGACCATCCCAGCACTTCAGCAGCTTTGGCGGAGCGCAGAGACAGGGACCTGACTTCCTGTGAAGGGAAGTTCTCCTCGGCACTGATCCCAGCGGCACCAAAAATAGACCCAGTGCTGACCGTGTGCTCTACCTCGGTGCTGACAAGAACGTTGGCACTGAGCCTCCCCGCCACTCATGCAGCAGCAGCAGACCTCCCGCAAGACACGCACAAAAGACCCGCCAGCACCGGGGAAAGCTAAACAAAAGTCTGTGCATGCCTCTGAGAACAGACCGTGCGCAGTGCACTCAGACCCTAGGGAACAGCAACAACAGTTCCTGAGTCAAGACAACCTTTCACTGGCACCTGAGCCTAACTCTCTGCTCCTGGACACACAGTGCTCACTCTTTGAACAGCCGCTCTCCCCACCTGACTTGACCAACTTTACTGACAGCGAGCCTGATATGCAACAGCAGCAGTAGTTCTCCCCACCTGCCTCACCTCAGACCATGGTGAACAACCACCAGCCTCAGTTTCCCTACTTTGTCCCCCACCCCGTGGGCTGCACCTAACTTCTTGTATCCAATGCCTTGACCTCATTGCAGCTCCTACTGCCACTTGCCCTCATGCTTCTTCCACCAGACCACAAGCTCCTTCTGTGCCTCCGTCTCCAGCTCCATCTACTTCTAAAGTGCCTGAAGCCCCCGCTGAAGACATGGGCCAGGGACTGTACCCTGATTTGCCAAACCCGAACTCTCCATCAATTTCAGATGGAGCCCTCATGCCTCCACAGAATGTCGGCAACCTGAAACAGTTCCAAGAACTTTTCAAGAGGGTGGCACTCAGCTAAGACATCCCTTTAGAAGATGACCAGGAGAGACAACACAAACACCTCAAAATCCTTCAACCCTCTGCACCCTCAAAAACCGCGCTTCCCATAAATGACACACTTCTAGAACCAGCTGAACACAAATATTATGTTCCTGCTAAGGACAGAGACTTTTTATTCTCTCACTCACAACCAAATTCTCTTCTTGTGGATGCAGTGACTCACAGGACAAAACAGCCACACTACCGGCCCACCCTCAAGACAAGGACCTCAAACGTCTTGACACCTGGGGCTGCAAGGTTTATACCTCCACCACTCTGCAATTCAGAATTGCAAACTACTTGCAAGCTAGGAATTTGATAACTACAGTAAACTCTTTGACGTTACCTCCCATATTCCAGAGGACAGGAGAGCAGACTTTGTCAGTCCTTGTTGAAGGCCAATTTGTTTCTAGAACGGCTCTACAAGCATCCCTGGACATGGCGGATACAGCTGCCCGTACTACTGCAACTGCTGTGGTTACGCGCAGAGCTCCCTGGCTCTCTGCATCAGGTATCCCCAAAGACCTGCAGACCAAAGTGGAGGACCTCCCCTTAGATAAAGAAAAACTTTTTTTCCAAAAAAATGGACGAGGTCCTTCACATCATGAAAGACTCTAGAGAAGCCCTACACACCCTGGGTATCTACTCATCAATTCCCAGGAGACAATGGTATCAACCTTACCAAAGGCCACATACACAACAGTATCACTGGTCTCAGAACAGACCCTACGATATGCCTAGGAATTGCCCTGGAGCTCCTACGTGCAGACAAAACCAAGCGCAAACAGTTACTTCCCACCCACTGGGAAGTAAACAACAAATTTGAAGCATTGGTTGAGGGTCTGCAGGACCATTCCTTGACTCCACTGCCTACTTGCCCATTTGGCCACTGCCTCCAGGCTTTCCACCATACCTGGCAAAAGATTACACAGGACTGTCGGGTCCTAGAAATATTTCAGTCCGGCTACTCCATCCCTTTTATATCCCACCTGCCTACCCTTCCCTCTTCAGGGACCCCTCTCACGAGCATCTACTTCGCATAGAAGTGGATCATCATCTACAGATAGGTGCAGTGGAACCCATGCTGACACAACATCAAGGAAAGGGTTCTACTCGCACTACTTTCTGACCCAGAAAAGGATCAGGGGGTGGAGGCCTATACCAACTGAACAAATTCTTAAGAGTACAAAAATTCAAGATGGTCACACTGGGCATAATAATACCTGCGCTGGAACAAGGGGACTGGTTCACAGCCCTCAATCTACAGGATGCCTATTTTCACATATCCATTTATCCAACCCACAGACTCTCTTCCTACACTTCACAATTGGACACAACCATTTCCAATACAGGGTACTCCCTTTTGGAGTATACTCCAAACCCTAGCCATAGTTGTGGCCCACCTCCGCAGACACGAGATCATACTTTTCCCTTACCTAGATGATTGCCTCATCCAAGGACAACTCATACAACGAGACACTTCAAGTTACCCATTTCACCATTTCACTCTTCCACATCTTGGGCCTACATGTCCCAAAAATCCACCCTGATGCCTACACAGCAGATCGAATTCATTGGAGCTCACCTGGACTCAGTTCAAACTAGAGTCTCACTACCACACAACAGGTTTCCAGCCATCAGAGGAGTGAAGTTCTGGAACAGCCTTCCAAGGGGAGTAGTGGGGGCAAAAGACACATCTGGCTTCAAGACTAAGCTTGATAATCTTATGGAGGGGATGGTATGATGAGATTGGTCTTTGACTATTAGTGGTAAATATGCCCAATGGCTTGTGATGGGATGTTAGATGGGGTGGCATCTGAGTTAATGTTCAAGAGTTTCTCCTGTTTGTATCTAATAACATTTTAATATCCCAATAAAATATTACAAGAATCATTTAAATCTAATTCTTTGGTAGTGCTTTGATGAACTTCAGCATCATGGCTGAGATGAAGAAACAGTGCTGAGCTGGAAGGTTGCTGCTTCTTGATACTGTTCTTTGCGTCTTTTTGTTCTGTCTGATTACTGCTGTTAGTTGCTTGCTTGCCCTGTTCATCACTGCAAGCAATAAACGAGTGCTATGAAGTTGAGGGGTGGAAGCAATGTGTGCTGCATGCTCAGTCCAGAGAGCAATTTTACAACCAGGTCTTTCCATCACTTCACTGAAGGAGGAAGGCTTACCTCTTTCAGGGGTTTGGGTAGATTCAGAATGAACTGCTGTCATCCTTTCATTGGCTCAGCTGCTGCTAAGACAATGCCACAAACTTTCAGCTCATGAATAGGCCATCTGCTACTACATGTGCAGTAGGATTGTAATTGTTCCTCAACTTTATGGCCATACTGTGTTTGTGGCAGGAAATTCACATAACCTTTTTACAGCTAGAGTTCTATCTGTCTTCTATTCAGGCCATTTTCTGAGAGATTTTTAGTTCCATCAGAGTTTAATAGGAATTGAAATTCTGTTTCAAATGGGTCTAAACACCTTACTTTTGGTAGCTGACCGCATAACCATTAACGCCCCCCAGAAGAGCTACTACATATTCTTTCCCACCAGTGCACAGAAACTCTGTAACCTACAGCATAAATGAGGAACTCTGAAGTAACATTCAAAGCTTTGACTTACACAAAATGCCATTTGTGAATATCAAAAATGGTAAATGCCCATCAGTGTAATGAACTTTATGTAGGAAACCATATGAACTTCTGCATTTCTTTAGATTCTTTGCTGTATATCACAGAATATTTAATATTGATTAAATCTAGCCTCAAGTATTTTGTTCCATGTATGGTTTGAGCATTGGCCTGCTAAACCAGAGTTGTGAGTTCAATCCTTGAGAGGGCCATTTAGGGATTTGGGGATTGGTCCTGCTTTGAGCAGGGGGTTGGACTAGATGATCTACTGAGGTCCCTTCCAGCCCTAATAGTCTATGATTCTATGTTTATTATAGATGTATTGTAGCAACATACCATATTCCTTTTATGTGCCTTTGTCACCAAAAGAAAATGATGCTTTTTAAAAATGTGCAGTCCTTTGATCTATACACGTTAAATTTAAAATAAACAAGAGCATAAATATTCTGATCTTGTTATATTCCAATCATAGATAACACAAGGGACAGAAAAGACTTCCTGGAGCATCCAAATACAGACCAATCTTATGCCTGGTCCACCTAGCTATGTTGCTCAGGGCTGTGAAAAAAGTGTTCCCTGAGAACCATAGTTGTGTCTACACCGGGGATTAGGCTTACCTAACTAGGCTGATAGAAGAATTCTTCCATAAACCTAACTACTGCCTCTGAGATTAACTACATTGACACACAATCCCCTCCTGTTGACATAGGAAGCCTTTACACCACAGCACTAAGTGGCACAGCTGCAGCACACCGTAGCTGTGCTGTTGTAGCGAAGATGTGGCCTTCGCCATTATGTGTTTGCAGATTAGTGTACAACACCAGAACAATATCATATTTACATTGAAATATCAAATAAAAAGTATATAAATTGTATTGCAAGTCATTGTTTAAAAGTAGTAAGGATGTTCATTTTGTTTCAGCACTTAAAAATGGTTTTAATAATTTAAAAGTGTGTGTGAATTTACTGTCTGTCTGGCCTTCCAGCTTTGTGAGATGCTGAAAAGGTATTTCTGAGGCTCTTGTTTGATTTATTATGTACTGCAATTTTGTAGAGGAGTTATTTTATATTCCATTAAAGTTATTGCCTCATGAATTGCTTATTGGCTGTATGGCTGCTTTAGTCAAGCAGAAAGGTCACATTAGAATTAATAATTGAAATAGAATAAATAAATATACATTTTATTAAAATGTCAAATTACTCAAACCACACAAATTAATGCCTACCAGACTTGGGAAAAAGAAAGCTAGCTAACTTTCTGAGTGCTGATATCAAGGGAGAGAAATGTATGGTGATTATGACAGCTGGCATTGTGATGTTTAGGTATCAATCACATTGTGGAACGGTTTTGGCAAGTAGCCATGCTAGTGACTCCTTACCTATCTCCATCTGTTACTTGGCCTTCTCACTTTTCTGCTTTACCCTACCCCTCTGACATAGAATTGTAGAAATATAGGACTGGAAGGGACCTCAGTAGGTCATGTAGTTCAGTTCCCTCCATTGAGTCAAGACTAAGTATCATGTAGACCGTCCCTGACAGGTGTTTGTCTCTGCACGTTAAATTGAAGTGTGGATGGCATGGTGAAAGGAAAGCTAGCTAATTGATATCAAATCAGGTACAAAATCTAACTTTATAATGAACTAGCCTAGATATCAGGGTTTTTCTGCAAAGTAGGACATCTGATCACTCTGTATAATTTTCTTCAATATGTGGCTATTGTTTTTTTTTTTTCTTCTCTACTGTTAGGGTGGTTGGGGAGGGCAGGGATTAATTTTTTCCCTCTTCAAGCCTTCACCCACTGATGTATGCTGGCCATTATCTTTCTATCTTGTGATACTTGAAACAATTCTCTCTTTGAACCCATTATTATTGCTATTCAAAAGAGTTATGGTTGAGATGCATGGGTCACTAGGGACTTAAATATATTTAGTCACCTAACTCCTGTCCTGGAAAACTGGATTCTTTCTCTGCCTCTGTCACAGAGTTCCTATGTAATACTAGGCAGTCACTAAATCCAGTCTTTTCAGAGGTAGTTGCTAAATTTGTATTCCTAATTTTCCGGGTGCCCAACTAGAGATACCTAGATTCTGATTTGCAGAAATACTGAGTACTTATAGCTGCAACTGAAGTCAGTTGGAGCTGGGCTTTGGCTGTGTAACGTGTTGTAAAAAAACAAAGTATTCTAACAAGTTGGGCACCAAAAGTAGTGGACGGTTTTGGCAATTTGGCCCATCCTGCAAGGCAGTTATGCCTTTTTAACAATGGAAACACAAGGTGTTGGTTCTGCCTCGGTGAGGGGCATGCCCTGGAGAGCTATGAAATCTTCTGGTCCTACTCAAAGTTGACCCAGTGCTTGAGAGAGGCATGCCTGAGGATCTTCTCAGAGAAGATAATGTTGCCAGGCTCCAACCCTTGGTTTCAGATGTCTAAGCCTTTGGGAGTTTGGAGGTTGTCAAAATCTGCCCCGGCATTGACTCTGAAACTGGCTGAAAGGTCACTCAGGCCTATGACTGCCTCATCTGGGAAGCACAGAGACCAATTTGATTTGGAGCCCAAGTCTTCAAAGGAGAAGAGGTGGATATTGCCATCCCCTGATGTAACTTTTGAGGCTGCCTAAGTTCCCTGAGCATTGGTGCCATTACCAGCTGAATGGATCTGGCAGAGATAGAGGACATCATGTTAGTACTGGTGTCCTTGGTAATGAGGCAGATGGAACTAGCATCTACTCATGCAGTACCTGGTGGAAGTCTGAGTTTGGTACCGGACACCCTGTTGCCTTTTGCACTGGTACCCTGACACTGGTAGGGGCTCTGACACTCTGGGCTGCTTCATCAAGACTGGTGCCTTCACAGCTATTGGAGCTGCATTGACCTCCTGATGCTTTCCAGATTCCTGGATCTGGCAGTGTCAATGTTTCTGGCACCCAGTCAGAACTTTCCTAGCCCCATGAATTGAGCATCACCCCTCCTGGAGGACTGTGCTCTTTCATCCTCTGATGCTCAGGAGAACCAGCAGCTGTCTCCAGTCAGGTCTTAAGGTGGTTGTATAATTCCATATCTATGAGGATATGCACCCACCTACATTCAAAGCCTCATGCTGGGAGAGCATAGCAGAGTTGCGCACACTGGATGTCTGCAGAGCCATGTTGTTCTACCTTGATATGACAAAATCCTTTGGGAAGTCTCTTAGGCTGTTTCTGGCTTACATGGAGAGAATCAAGAGGCAGACTATATCTACACAGGATATCAAATTGGATCACTCAAAAAATCAAGACGTGTTACCAACTAGTGACCAAACAGGCGCCTGGCAGTATATTGGCCCACTCCACCAGGGTGCAGTCTACCTCAGCAGCCTTGCTAGCCAACCTGCCATGCAGAACTTTTACAAAGTCTTCTCCTAGTAATGGCATCTTCTGAGGACTAACCTATCATTTGGAGGTGTCTTAGGAAAAACATAAGGTGGCTATGTTACCAGGTTACCAAAACAAAACATTCATCCAAGTAGTAGGATTCAGGAGTTCAGTAATGACCAAAGTGTGCGTTTTTACATGTTGACAGTAGAATGATTAGTGTGTGTCTGCTCATTGCTCTCCCATGGGCTGGTCCTCTGTTACACTGAGACATTGTGCTGCCTGAAGCCAGTGATCCTTTATCTGCCAGTTACAGCTCTTCCATCATTTTCTACATTCCCCTAAAGGATAAAGCAATGTTAATTTCCTTTATTTGTTCCAAACCCCATGTTCTGCCCGTATTGTATATTCTGCGGAAACAACAGTAGCAAATAGAAAAGACGTGTCTGTATGCTTAACTGCTACATTCTGGTAAAAGTGATTTGCAGGGGGGCATGCATGCACAATGATGTTACTGTGGTACAGAACTTGGATATTCCTTCTATACAATATAATCCCATCATTTCTTTACTTCATCAAAAAGGTCAAAAGTCTTACTGACTTAGGCTTTGTTCTTTTCAAAAGTCTATGTTAAAGGAAGTACTCCTAAGTTATAAGTACTCTTTTTGCACATCGGTCCCTCAGTGTCATTCCACGAAACCAGATTGCCATGTCAGGGCAGACTCAATCCTAGATTGTGACCCTGGGAAAATAGCCTTAAGCAGGTGTGGAGGGTAAAACTGCCATTTATATAGATGCTTCTGAAAAGGAAGTACACATCTGCATAAGGTTTAACTACTTCATCTGTGTAACTTAATATTAGTCAATATATTGCTGCAATATAACAGTCACAGAGGCAAATATGAGTTGGATAGAGCCATAAGTAAAGAAGCGGGAGATGTTGGTTGGGTATGATATAACTCTTTACAAAAAACAAATCAGATTTAAACGTTTCAGTTAGTTGTTTTCTTTGTTTATCAGAGTTTGGTGATATAAATTTCATTGAAAAATTAATTTCTGACTTATCCATGGATTTCCTCAATGTGCTATATACAAATTCACTT
This sequence comes from Chelonoidis abingdonii, assembly GCF_003597395.2. NCBI lineage: Eukaryota > Metazoa > Chordata > Testudines > Testudinidae > Chelonoidis > Chelonoidis abingdonii. The sequence goes on along the minus strand of NC_133774.1, from coordinate 62,483,432 downwards.
CTACCCAGGTGTGTCAGTGCTGCTCTTTAGTTGTGGGGCTGGGAGGTTGGTCATGAGTAATATAGAGTGCTTCCCTTTGGAGCTGAGTGGTCTGCCTCCTCATCTCCTTCAGGAGCTAAATCAGGTGATTCCTCTTTTGCCCTTGTCCTGCCAACTCTGAGAATGTCACTGCAAGTGAATACATTTCCTACATTGCAATGTCCCATGAGGCCAGTATTTCTGCCAGAGTACTTCAAACATTTCTGTTTTACATGGTCCTCATCACTGTAACATCTGAGTACCCCACAATCATAAATAGATTTATGCTCCCAACACTTTTGTGAGGTGGGGAGGTGTTATGCCGATTTTACTGACGGGAACTGAGTCACGGTATATTAAATTTACTAGTTCAAGGTCACACAGGATGTCTGTGACTGAGATAATAAATGAAAACTCAGGTCTTCTGAGTCCATGTTCAGTGCCCTACCCACTACACCACGCTTCCTCCCTATGGGAAACTAATGGGGAAACCTTTTGAATTTGAACTAGATTGGTCTAAGAATTCAGTTTGGGTTTGTAGTAAATAACCCATGTTCACATTAAACAGGTGCATTTTTTATGTTCATGTTTTGTACTACACTATTCAAAGCAAGATTTATCACAGGAAGGTTAACTTGACACTAATTAATCATGCCAGGTGGTACATTCATACAAGAAATCATTGACTTTACCAAGCTTTCAGTCCACACTGATGAATGAAATTAGTCTAGCAAGATAAAGCGTTTCTCTCTCTCTCTCTTTCTCTCTTTTATTTTTAAATAACAGTTATTGTAAAACAATTAATGTTTTCATTGCCTTTGGTGAACTAGAATTTATTGATGCTTTCTAGTAGATTTGATGTGCAGTAGGGATCTGCAGGTATTGAATATATTTGCACAAATACATCAGAAAGGAAAGCTGTGAAAATCAGCCTTCCCTACGGTTAGTGAATGAAGTTACAGTGACAAGCTGTTAATTGCCTCTTTCCTGTCCATTTTCAGAAAATGGATCTCACTTGGAAATTCATTTTTCTATGCACTGAAATACGCAAGGTCTAGGGTAGTGGGAAGTAGGTGGTGTGAGTTAGAATGGGGTAGGGAAGAGTGGGGCAGCCTGGAGGTGGAAAGATGCAGATTTATATGTGAAAGGGAAAAGAGTCAAATGGGGGACACAGCTTGGATGCTGTCGGGAAAGTTAGGTGGAAGTAAGCGTGTTTTGTGTTTCTAGGTGACTGGTTGGATGAATATGGGTTGAGGCAGAATAGAAAAGGGAACTCGGGAGGCCTCTGTAATGATCTTAGGGTTCATTAAATAACAAACCAGTGAATTAGGAAGGAATAAAAACAAATGGGAGAGTATCCCTAGTGAACTGCGGCACATAGCCATTTGGTGTTCCCGACCTCCAACTCAGGGCTGGTGCAAAGAAGTTTCATGCCCTAGGCGAAACTTCTACCTTGCTCCCCACCTCCAGCCCTGCGGCAGCTCCCCGCCCCTTCCCTCAGCCCTGAGGAGCGCCCCCCCGTGGCAGCTCCCCCCTGCCCTGAGGCGCCCCACCTTCTCCTCACCTCTGCTCCGCCTCCTGCTCTAATTCTCCTCCCAGGCTTGCAGCACCAATCAGCTATTTGGCGCCGCAAGCCTGGGAGGTGGGAAAAGTGGAGCAGCGACCGTGCGCTCAGGGAGGAACACTGTAAAAAAAAAAAATTGGGGGCACCGCTTTTTGGTGCCCCCAAATCTTGGCATCCTAGGCAAGTACCTAGTTCGCCTTAATGATAGCACTGACCCTGCTCCAACTCCAGGACACATCTCCAAATTCCCACACTCACAACACAGTCCCTTATGAGGGAGCGCCTCCAAATCACAATCTCTCTAGGCTGCCTCTGAGATCAGGCAGTTAGGAGAAAGGGTTGACAAGCTAAAATGTGGTGGTAGGAGATGGAGTCTCCTGAATGCCAGAGTGACTGCCATGAAAGGGTTGGAGCACTGATGGGGTACTACATCACTTTGATTTGAGACCTTGACTGGTGCCACTGTAATTGTTTATGTAATAAAAATGCAGTTTCGGCTGACCCGAAACTATTTGCGAATTTGATGTGAATAATTTCAGTTATTCACAAAATAGACAGATAAGGAGGAAGAGGCTGGTGCTGGTGACGCTGTTGCCCCTTCTCTACCCTTTCCCCTTTGCAACCTTTAGCCCAGTGGTTAGGGGTGTGGGAGAACCAAGTTCAAATCTTTACTCTGGAACAGGCTCAGAATGGACTTTTTCAGTTCCAGTGAAAATTAAAAAAAATTCACATTTGGTTCAACCCAAACACAAAACACCCTTTTTTTTTTTTAAACTTCCACTGAACCAAAAAATCAGTTATTCATCCAGCTGTAATTGGGAGCACTGGGACCGTTTGCCCTTTGTGTAGTCCTTGCTTCTAAAGTGAAATTAAAAGATTAATGGTCTCTTTGACTATTGTAGCTGATACAGGAGTCTGTTAATAAGGTTTTTTAGCATCCTTAGATAGCAGTTTTAATTCTGCTGACTCTTTTCTGCAGGAAACTTAAAGTTTCAGTTGGAAGGTGAAATGTATGTTGTTTTTTTCATATGTTACATCAGGTAGAGGGAAGAGTGAAATATATATCAGTCACTCTCCCCAGTATGATATACAAATATTGCCAAAGGTAACTTTTGATTCATACTAGTAATTTGGTGATTAGAAGAATGTCTGACCTGGGGAAAAAAATAGTGCTTCCCCATAGTGTTAGAGCAAAGGTCAACTATTTGCTTATGTCAATCCTCTGCTTATCATCCCAGTATCATCCCAGTTGATCCTTGCACACACGTAGCCCTTCTTGAATGCACGTACACAAAATAACCAGTAAGAAGATGTTAAACAGATCCAAATTATCTCTAAAAAGGAATTCAAGAAATGCATGGGCTAGCAGAATTTATGCACGTAAAGTTGTTTGTAACCTAGTATATAAAGCCTGCTCTGCACTAATAAAGTGTGTCTTTTCCCTCTGGCACTAGCCGAGGAAAAAGCACCCGCTCAGCTGACGGATAATAAAAGTTTGGTACCCGTCTTCTTGCCTTCCGTGCCTCCTTGGGGTAATTGAGTAGCTCCAGGGGGAAATGAGCCCGTTTGGCTAACAATAGGAGGTAAGAGTCTTTCTTTATTTTCAGAATACTGAAGGTCCTCCTCTTTTATGTCATTTTATGGTTGCTTTGCCAATATGATGGTGTTTTATGTTAATAACTTGCCTGGTCCAGAATATTGTACATATTTTCTTCCTGAAAGGTGGATTGTTGTTGATAAATATGTGGGTATAGAACAGGTGCTACATCAGTTATTTACATTGTGTTTGTAGTACAGATACAAGGAAATCAGAGGCATGTGAAACTCAGCTGTTTTACTTCACTGTGGTTTGCCAACCTTTTTTTTTTTTAATGTTTAGATCCACACAAGTACAATAACCCCTCACTTAACATGGTAGTTATGTTCCTGAAAAATGTGAGTTTGGATTCACTTACCATTGTTTCACTTAATATCCCCATAAGAATTAATGTAAATGTGGGGGTTTGGTTCCAGGGAATTTTTTTTCACCAGACATAAGACCCCCCCCACACAGACAGTATAAGTTTTAAACAATTTAATACTGGTACACAGTGATGATGATTGTGAAGCTTGGTTGAGGTGGAGGAGTCAGAGAGTGGGATATTTCCCAGGGAATGCCTTACTGCTAAATGATGAACTAGCAATTGGCTGGGCCCTCAAGGGTTAACCCTCTCACTCCACAAGGTAGCAGGAATGGAGGGAGGAGAGAGAACATCGCAGACAGAGAGACACGCTCTGTGTGTGTGTGTGTGTGTGTGAGAGAGAGTGAGTGAGCGAGCTGTGCATTTCCCCTTTTAAGTACACTGCCTTGTTAATTAGATCAGCTTGCTGAGACTGCAGCTGCTGCTGCCAGCAAGCTCACTCTGCCCTGAGCCCTGTCGCGTGTCCCTCCCGCCCAGCTCTATGGAAGATGGGGTAAGTGGGATGCAGGGGGAGGGGTACACCCTGACATTAGCTCCCTCTTTCTCCCCTCTACACCCCTCCCCCCCCACAGCAAGCAGGAATCTCGGAGCAGGTTCAAGAAGAGGGCAGGAGCAGCACATGGCAGTGGGGGGAGGGACAGCTGCTGTACATGGACCTTAGGGAAGCGGGGAGCAGATAAGGGGGCTGCCGGTCCACCCTGATTCCAAGCCCCCAGCAGCTAGCTGCAATGGGCTGCTTTTCCTGCAAGCAGTGGACAAAGCAGGCGGCTGCCAAACAACAGAAGGGAGCATTGCACAACTTTAAATGAGCACATTCCCTAATTGATCAGCAACATAACAATGAAATGATGTTAACCGGGACAACTTTAAGTGAGGAGTTACTGTACTCGCCTCCCAACTTTTACCCTGAAATTAGAATTTGATGGTCCCCAGTCTCAAAGCAAAAGTTGGTTAGAATTGCTGAATCGTCTTGAAATCATGTAAATCCACTAATTTCACTTAATTTTTTGATGCAAACCATAAGTCAGTATGGAGACATTAAAGAGCACCACTTCCTGAAGCATCTAGGTTATCAATGGAATTTTCCCATTGAATAACTGACCAGGTAAAAAATCTGAAAATTATCAAACCTTTTGACTGCATATTGCAGCCAAATTCTGTGCTTGGTTATACACAGGAAGTTCTATTGACTTGTGAAGGATTCAGTGAGGATAAGTGGCAGCAGAATTTGGTTCTAAGGTGTTTAGTGTAGCAAATGGTATTATAAATCCATAATGTTGCAATTTGAAGCCCAAAATAGTAGAGGAACTTGTTTTCATTTAGCTAAACCTACCATTATCATTATAACAATATTTGAGTTTAGTGACATGCTTGATCCTTTGATGTGTTGAATACGCTTAGCTCACATAAATGGGGGTTGAGGGCACTCAGTATCTTCCAGAATCAGGCCCTTTAAAGTCTGTTCCCACTGCCGCTGAAGTCAATGGTAAAATTTCAGGATCAGGTCCTTTTAGTTCTGGTATTAGCAGTGTGTCTGTAGTATACATCTGGATTCTGTAACTTTTCCTAAACAAAAATTGCCTTTCTGCTTACTGAATACCACCATTTTGATCTGTCTTTCCTATAGTGAAAAGTTGTTTTGCTAGTAGAGATGTCTTTGAGAACGCGAGAACAGGGAATAAATTCAAAATCTTACAGAAGACAAAGGCCATGATTTTTTAAGGTATTTAGGTGTTGCTGTGCTCAGTGTTGCCATGCCTAACTGATTTAGGAGCCAACATATTTTCAAAAGTAGTTCAGTGCTTAGGTGCTTAATCCCATTGACTGTCAATGGGGTTTTGGCTCCTAAGTGCCTAAATGTTTGAAAATGAGATTTAAGCTCCTAAATCAGTGAGGCATTGCAACACTGAGCACAGCAATACCTTAACACCATTCAAAATCTGGCCCGTACCATAGTTACAAATTTTTGTAAAATTAAGCACAAACATTGGGGAAAAAAGTGCTAAGCAAACATCTTGAGTATACTTGACAACATAAAAAAAAAGTCAGTTGCGTAAATTTTAATTACTGACTATTTCATATTTTGCAGCAAGGCAGTGGATAAGAAATTGACATCTTTGTGTCAAATCACTTGGTGTGTTAAAGTTTTGACCTTCACAATCACCTCCTGTCAACAGACTAAACCCAATCTTTTCAAGAAACAGAACTACTTGAACTTCTGTGGAGACAGTTTTTTCTCTATTTCACCTCATGTGACTTTGAGTAGGAGACAGAGTATCTTTGAATGGTGCAACTCAGATAATGGGCACTGACACCAACCAAATATAGAGGAAAGAAAAACAGATCAATATCTACAAGAGGTGACAGTGTCAAATTAGTCTCCATGAAGACATAAGTAACAAGAAGCAATGTTCTCATTGCACTTTTGTGTAACTGAAGTGCTGCTAGTGATAGAACAAGACAAAATAAGCTCCAGTAGGTTAAGCTGAAATAATTGGTCTCTCTCTAAAGCATTTGGTGATATAGTAGATTCTTTTTTATTCACATAAACAGCTGGCAAAACCATTGTGGTTTACAATACTTTGTAACTTAAGAAGTAAAGGAGAAATTGTGAACACCAAGCTGAGTTAATAGGAGGAGCTCTAGAAAGGTGCATGGGGTGGAATGGATTTTCCTCTTCCTGCAGATTGTGGAGCAGTCATGGAACCGCTCAACAGCTACTGCAGCTAAAAGACTTCAGTAGGCCCTGTGGTCGCTGTATATTTTACTTTGGAAAAGTAATGAGTCTTGATTGGTAATGCAAGGACCATTGCTCATTGCTATTAGATTTTTAATAAAGTGGGGAGCCACCACTGTTTTCTGTGAATTTTGAAGGGATTAATAAATTGCTATTGTATTTCATGGGAAGGATGCTATAGAAATATTAGATTTCTTCTGTCATATTGCACTAGAGTTGTTTACAGGGGAAAGAAAAGCATTCAGCTATTCCTGATGAGGAGTGATGCTAGAATATCTTTACTGTATAGGACCAATCAGTCTTTAAGATCCTAAGCAAACAAAATCTGCTTGTTTATACACTCAAAAGTATCTATGGTGGCCATATTCATTATACTGGTGAATCACACAAACAATAGTATCCCCTTTCTGAAATTCTCACAAGTATCAGTTATGCTGCAGATGTTCTCTAAAACTCTCTTAATTAAGTAATGATCACCTCTGCTGCAGCAAGATGTCAGCCAACTAATGATGGCTAGGTTGAGGGGCAGAATGGGCTAGTTGGAATTCATTCTGTTTAACAATAGGGAGAAAGTTGAAAATATATATTTGTATATAAAATAAAAATATTTGATGGTTGTTGTCTTAGCCTTCATCTGGCACTTGTCTTTTTGTCCCATTCCTGCAATGAGCTGCATATAGGTGGATCTCCATTAACTTCAGTTGGAGTTCCTCCAAGATTCAAGGTCTGCCAGTGCAGAGCTCATTGCAGGATTGGGGCCTTAGGATCTGTGTGGGTGCTTATGTGATCAGAGCCTTATAAGTACTTAGAAGTATACCAAAGTAATTTGCAATGGAGCTGATCCTGACAACCCTTACTCATGTAGGCAATATGGCAGGCTGGGACTTGGGAAACCTGGATTCTAGTCCTGGCTCTAGTCTTCTGGGTGACCTTGGGCAAGTCACTTCTTCTTTATGTATCTCAGTTCCCCCTCTGTAAATTGGACACATTGTCACTGACCTCCTTTGTAAAGTGCTTTGAGACCTATGGATGAAAAGTGCTATATAAGAGCGAGGTGAGCCCCTTCGAACTCTGTGGGACTCTCAGTGTACAGGGGACTGCCTACATGGATCAAATTTTTCAGGCTTGGATCCTTAGTAATTTTACCTTTTATGGTACATTGTTCTTTTTAAGTGTTTTAATGTGTAGTAGGTGGTGGTGGTGTTGTGTGAGTTGTTCTATTGAAGTTAATAGAACTGCATGCATGTATTTCTGAGAATTACTTGCGAGAATAAGGGTTATAGTTATAGACACACTTTACGTAAGTTTCGATAATCAATTCTTTTATAAGTTAAATTATTATAACTGACTGCTTTTCCTTATGCAGTAAGATAAAATGAAGTGCTATTAATATATTCCTAATACATTTAGAGTGTGCTGCAGTTCTTCTAAACTTTTATTTTTACTCTTTAGTGTTCAACTATTTTGAGATTTGTTGAATGTTGGTGATACCCATCACTTTTGTCCCAAATTCTGCTTCCAGTTTAAACTAGGGTAAGTTGAAATGTCTCCCTTTAGAAAAAACAAACATTTAATATGAGTTAAAGTTCTGTGGATACGTATGATAAGAGAATGAAATTTCATATTGCATTTAACTAGACTTCTGATTTTTAACTGATTTATAAAAAGCCCATGGTGAGATTCCTTAAGAATTGAGAAGTACTCCAACTTTGAAGGACACTTCTACCAAACACCACCTTTAGTCCTTTCCCCTCAAGCTCTGTGCAAAGTACATAAGACATTAGAAAATGAGAGAGCAGACTAGAAGGTAAAGGAGCAAACCAACACTGTAATAAGTAAACAAAAATTTAAAGAAAATTATGTAGTCCCTATTACACATGAAGTTTCCATTAGGAGGTAATTTACACCTTTGTAACATCAAGCTTATGAAAGAAATGCATTTTAGAGGACAAATGATGAGAAAGTTCAAGCAGCCACTAAAAATGTGTAGGATCAAAGTCATTGTCTTAAAGTACTAGCAAAATTATCACTGCAAATAGAGATCCCTTTAAACTGACTGTCAAACAAGGAAATCAATTTATGCTCTTAGAAGTAGTCCCATTGTTCTGAAAGCAGGGATGAAACTTGATACAAATTTCAACAATTCGCTATATAGATGTGATGCAGAGTTAGCCTACCCAGGGATGGACCCAGAATGGTGATGCAGCGGATTCTAATGTGGCACTCACTGATAGGCAGCTATGAGTAATACCAAACCCAAGAGTTCAAAAATCAGAAGACCACCTAAAATAAGCTATTAAGTTATTTCTAACCAGAACAGTACACACAAATCAGCCCCATTACATGTCCTGCAGCAAGCAGGAAACTTACTGGAAAATACACTAAAGGCCAACTTATTTTTGCCCAGTATGTAATCTCTGCTCACTTCTTATTACTGATCTCAGTGAGAGTTCTGCTGGTTTTGCTGCCATTTGCATACTGGTGAGTAATACCTTAGATGTTGCCATGTTATTCCCCTGTTGCCAGTGACTGATCCCCTTTGATGCTGACATCATTCCTGAAATCTGATTCTCACTAATTGCCCTAATGCAGGCATGGAGTCCCTTCAAACTCTGTGGGACTCTCAGTGTACAGGGGACTGCCTACATGGATCAAATTTTTCAGGCTTGGAACCTTAGTAATTTTACCTTTTGTGGTACATTGGTGTTTTGAAGTGTTATAATGTATACTTGTGAAGGTACCAGTAATACAGAAGATTTAACTCATGTGCTCATTGAATGCCACTACAGTGAAATCTGGTATTGCTGATAATGTTGCCATTGATCAACTGAAATACAGCTAGACACTCTTGAAGCTAGCTTTGGCTGTGTAAACTGTACTAGGATATGCTGGACTGAATGCATGATATTGGTACAACACAAGTGTCCTTCTAGTCTTTTGTTTCACTGCCAGTGCTCTTCACAGCCTGTTTGTACTTCTCTAGTTATGATTCACTGTTTATTTAAGCTTCATCCTGTACTGCTGATCAGAAAGTATAAACAATGCCAAATTGTCTTGTCAGTATTGTATGTTAATCCCTCCCAAATACAAAACCTTAAGTATTGTCTGTACTGGTACGAATTTGTTGGATTAACAGCATAATTTATTAAGTGTGATTGTTGCTGAAGAAACAAAGTATGTTACTGTGCAGGATAAATGAAAAGAGAAAAACCTAAGTTTTAATTGCCAGTGTGAATTTTTTGTATGACTTCAGTTTATGCTTTTGAGGTTATTAGCTGGCAACATAAGAGATGATCAGATACTATTGTAGAAAATAACATCTCTGGCTTTTTAAAATTGAATAAAATTGACAATTTATTTTATTGTGTAATAAAAATAAACATTCTTAAATAGTTATCTGAAATATAACTGAAAAATTAATCAAACCCAGCAAATATTTAAAAAAAAACAACCTCTAATACTTACAAAACATATAAGTGTGACCTTTGTGTGTTTAAATGTTGATTCACTGTTAACTTTAGTCCAAAAGACATGAGCAATAGGGACCTGTTTCTTGCAATTTTACAGAATTACCTATTGCAATAATCTATCAGTACCTCTAATTGAACACCAAGGCTAGTTTTAAGTTTTTGAACATCCTCTGTCCAATTATAGTTCTTTCCAGAGGCAAAATTTTCTGCGCTCTGCAACATTTGTTCAGTAAAAGATTACAGTGTGAGTGGGAAAACAAATTAAGAACGGTTCATAAATATCCCTTTAGAGCTGTGAGTGACCACAGCACAGCCCTCTTTAATCGAGCCACAGCGTCAATGCTGGTTACAATGTATAATAACATGCCACATTCAGATTAACACAAAGCTGTTACCTGATTGTACATACACTTAAGATCTAATTCAATACTTTTAATAAAAGCAAGTTGGAAGTTTTAAACCACAGTTTCATCAGCTTCTACGCCAAATTCTATTATATCGGAAATACTGAAGTACAGAATCACTAGAGCTACATTTAAAAAAAACCAAAAAACCCATGAAATAAAGCTCTGCATTGGGCTCTATTCTGTTGAGCCTCGTATTACATTTTCAGTAAGTCCATGGTTGTTGTTGAAACCCTTCCTCACATGTTACATTTGTATTTGTACTGGTATCTAATCAGGAGAAGTGAAAATTTCAGCCTTGATGTTTAGCGTGGTAATTATGCTCTACTCTCTTACGTTGTTTTAATTTTGTTAGCCACATATTTGGATGCTTAAACTACAATTAGTGGTTTTTACGAAAGCTGGTGCTGCCTTTGGTGGCAGTGACTGTTCAGCTTTTAAAAGCTAAGTGCCACTATGCTAGAAGTTGGTGTTGCTGATAGTATTGGCATTGAAGAATTTAAGGACAGTTTAGGTGTATTTAAGGTTGTTGCTTTGGATGTATAAACAATTCTGTGTTGGGCTGGATGCACTTGTCTGACCAAACTGCACTCAGTACAGGATTGGTGAAGGAAGGGTGGCAGGAAGGTGAGGGGGCAGCAGGGGAAAAGGTAGCTTAATGTCAACTTTGCAGCTTCCTTATCCTGTTGCTAATCATTGGCAGACTAGGGCAGCCCTTGCTGCAACATAGAACAGCCTTAGGTTTGGCTGTTCTTGGCCCGAGGAGGCCATTCTCACAGCCCAGAATCTGTAAAACACAGATATATTCCACCTTTTCCCCCGCTTATGAAGTTCTCTGGTGCTTCTGGGTAGCAGGGCTGACTCTATGCCATCTAGGGATTCCTCCATGCTTGGGAATCCTTAGATGGGAAGTTCTCAAGTTTTTGGTTGCTTTGTGCCCTGTAGCAGTGTAAATCAGGCTGAATAGGGCCAAGGATCTGGATCACAAAGATTTACTAGAATCAGACCTTAACAGTTGACTAGAAAATTCATACTAACTCTAACTTTATAGCAGACCGCATTCTATAATGGTTTTTGGAGCCAGGAGCTTGAGGCCAGGAGAACAGTTCCTGACTACCACAGACTGACTCAGTATCTCTTTTGGCTAGCCATATAATCTTCTATCTCAGTGTTCCCACCTGTAAAATTGGGACAACAATATCCAGTTCCTTATGGTTCTTTGAGATCCTTAGATAAAATGTCAACTGTTTGACTTAAAATATTAGTAATCTATGTTAGCAAATTCTATGTAATTTGTTTATCATATGTGCCTAAAAGTAATTTAATCCAAATTTACAATTTTTTTGCAGTTTACACAGCTATCTAATATATGTAAAATCGTTCATATATTCTTAAAAGTAAATATTTTTTCAAAATACTTGATAAAATTCATGATTGTACTCTACTTATTTTTAGCAAATTAATACCTGTTCTAAAGTGTTTCACAGTTCCTAACCAACAACCCATTCCTGCTTATTTCAGAAGTCCATTTCAACAGCTTTGTTTCCTCCCCCGACTCAATTTTTTTGACTGTAAGAAATGATGGAAATGTAATTTGCCAGTATTTACGATTATATTTATTCTACATAGTCACAGCTGCACAGCTTGCTAAAGGCTGTGTGGAGTGAATTTAGGTTAATCCATGAAACATTTTCTGTGATTGAAAAAAGAATATGAAATCAGAAACAGCTATATTTAAAATGAATAAGTAATATACAAGGAAATATCTGGAATAACTATTTCTGATTAACACCATGTTTATACACTCTTATTGTGGAGTGCCTTGTTCCATTTCCATTTACTTTGAAAGTGGACTAGTCTAAACAGGAACAAGGAACTATTGTGGGGGGGGGGGAGGAGAGGGATAGCTCAGTGGTTTGAGCATTGGCCTGCTAAACCCAGCATTGTGAGTTCAATCCTTGAGGGGGCTATTTAGGGATCTGGGGCAAAAATCTGTCTGGGGATTGGTCCTGCTTTGAGCATGGGGTTGGACTAGATGACCTCCTGAGGTCCCTTCCAACCCTCATATTCTATTATTCTGGAATAAGTGTGCCCACCTGTGCAGTTTTTCTGGAAAAGATATTATGCTTTAAATTTACACCCTACCTTAATCCAAATTCATAGATTCCAAAGTCAGTAGTGGCCATTATGATCATCCCCAAAATAATTCCTACAGCAGGTCCTTTGAGAAAATATCCAATCTTAATTCAAAAATTATCAGTGATGGAGAATCCACTACAACCCTTGGTAAATTATTTCAGTGGTTAATTACTCTCACTGCTAAAAATGTACACCATATTTCCAGACAGAATTTGTCTAGCTTAGTTAACTTTCAAGTGTAGACAAGCCCTAAAACAAGACAATTTTTAGATAATTTGCCACAGTGTAACAGCCTATATGAGGATTCTCTGGAATAATGCTTTTTTAATTTGTGTGGATGTGTGCATGTGTGCGTGTAAGATTAGACTGTAAGATTGTGTGTAAGATTAGACTGTACAGCTAAATAAAGGAAACAAACCTAGTTAAAGAAATAACACAGATCAATATCTGAAATGTTTATATCCTTTCTCTTACAATATAATTGATTCCTTCTTTCCCTTCATGGCTAGTATCAAGGGAGTGTTTTGTTTAAGACTGTCCTCTTTCCATTTAATTTTATAGAAGGAGAGTCAAGGAATCATTTCTGTCAATAAGAACAAAGCAGGAAATACTGTAATAGGGTAGGAACTATTGGCATTTAGAAATATCAACATTATTATTATACATCTTCATTTTTTAGGTAACAGCAAGAAAAATAAACATAGGAGTATTTACCAAGAAATTAGAGAATTACAAACCTGATTAGAACCATCACCTTTGCTGTACGTGGTTGGGCTGCCTGAAAGGGGAACTGCAATTTTTTTTTTTTAATTCTTAAAACTCTTTTGCATAGTGGCTAAAAATGGAGAAAATATATAGACATGATTTAAAAATATAATTTAGTAGTACATTTTAACACAATTAAAATGTCTCCTTCCTTAGCTCCTCAGCTACAGATTTCCTCTTTTTCTTGCCAGGTCAAATGATAGCATAAGTATCATAAATAAAACCTTGGAAAGAAACATTCCATTCTAAGGACTTGGTCCTTTTTTTATTAAAATCAATGGCAAATCTCCCATTGACTAAAGTAGGATCAGAAGTGGGCCCTAAATCCTGTTTTCATCATTTTTCTTTTTCTCTTTCTTTCTGTCGTAGTATTTGTGATGTCATTTTGGCAATGAAACCAAAAAGTCAGCTCAGGTTTCATGCAGAGGTGAGGTAAAATACAGAGCTCATTACATTTTTAAACTACTATATGTAGTTTCATCTATTGGAATCTTACCTGTAGTTTATAACTTTTGCCAAAACTTTTTCAGTTCTCCTTTATGTAGAGATTGCCAAAGGATGCTTAATTGTTGATGTTTCTAAAAAAATGAATTAAAAAACAAACCAGAACAGTGAGCCAGATTCTGATTTCCGTCACTGTAACTGTGATCAGTATGGTTACAAACTATTCCCATACGTACCAATCCTCCTTATACGCCTTTCCTATCCCAACGTCAGAGTAATTATTTAAAAAAGCAAAACAAAACAGAACACAAATCTGACTCCTACCTCTGGTTTTCTGAGTATATCTTGTTTTCCATGTGCTTGCCTTTTTTTTTAATATTACAAACTCTTTCAACATAGGAAATATCTCCATATTAGCGTCTCCTACACTACTGAACATAGTGGTGCTTAATAATAAATATCTAATAAAAAGAACAGCTATGTATTGGATGTTCAATCCTAAACTCATAATCTCCTTTTACACACAGCTCTGTTTTTATATAATTGTACCATTGATGTTAATTGAATGCATTTAAACAGTGGTGAAGTTTCCTCACCTACATTTGGAAAGATTAGTCTTTTTTTTCTGCTTTGTCTATTTCTTTTTTTTTCATTGCTATAATGTCTGAAACTCTGACAAACCATTCTGTTGCAGAAATCTGTTCCAAACTATGATGTAAAGGTTTAATTAAAACATTTCGATATATAGACTCAATAAAACATTGAAGGATTTTTTTTCTCTTCAGCAATTTTGATGTATTAGATCCCATACCAGCCAGTCCTAACACACTCAAAGTTACTATGAGGTAGTTGGTGATTTCAGATGATCCTAATTTTTTAAGGTCTAGATTGATCCTTTGACTTGACTCAGTAACAATTCCTCTCTTATCCTCCCCTTCCCAAACTAAAAGGAGAGCAAATTGAGCTCTTTTCAGGGTGCACTTTAACACTCCCTTCTCATGCCTGGCCATCTGTGCCTGCTGGAGCATATGGGTGGTGGAGGCATGACTTTGCCCATTACTCACCCCTTACTACCCTTCCCTGCCCACTTGCTCACAGAAGGGAGTATTGGGGACCTTTGCATCTCTGAGTTTCACAACCTCCCTTGGCAATTTATTCTAGTGCTTAACCACCTGACAGTTAGGAATTTTTTCCTAATGTCCAACCTAAACCTCCCTTGCTGCAATTTAAACCCACTGCTTCTTATCCTACCTCAGAGGTTAAGAAAAACAATTCTTTTCCCTCCTCCTTGTAACAACCTTTTACATACTTGAAAATTGTTATCATGTCCCCTCTCAGTCTTCTTTCTCGACTAACAAACCCAATTTCAATCTCCCTCAAAATGTTTCTAGACCTTAATCATTTTTGTTGCTCTTCTTTGGACTTCTCCAGTGTGTCCACATCTTTCCTGAAATTGGACACCCAGAACTGGACACAATTCTCCAGTTGAAGTCATATTCAGTGCGAGTAGAGTGAAGAATTACTCCTTATTGTCTTACTTACAACATCCTGCTGGTGCATCCCAGAATGAGTTTGCTCTTAAAAAAAAAAAAAAAGTAATTTATTTATTTTGGAAACAGTACTTCTTCCTAGGCAGTCATTTCCCATTTCAGAGGGGTAGCCATGTTATTCTGGATCTTGTAAAAGCAGCAAAAGAGTCCTGTGCACCTTATAGACTAACAGACGTTTGGAGCATGAACTTTCGTGGGTGAATACCCACTTCGTCGGATGAATGTAGTGGAAATTTCCTGGGGCAGGTTATATATGCAAGCAAGCTAGAGATAATGAGTTAGTTCAATCAGGGAGGATGAGGCCTGTTTATGCAGTTGAGGTGTGAAAACCAAGGAGGAGAAACTGATTTTGTAGTGGCAAGCCATTCACAGTCTTTATTAATCCTGAGCTGATGGTGTCAATTTGCAGATGAACTGAAGCTCAGCAGTTTCTCTTTGAAGTCTGGTCCTGAAGTTTTTTTGCTGCGGATGCCACCTTAAGTTTGCTATGTGTGGCCAAGGAGGTTGAGTGTTCTCCTATAGGTTTTTGTATATTGCCATTCCTATATCTGATTTGTGTCCATTTATCCCTTTCCTTAGAGACTGTCCAGTTTGGCGATTACATAGCAGAGGGGCACTGCTGGCATATGATGGTGATATTACATTGGTGACGTGCAGGTGTATGAACAGTGATGGTGTGGCTGATCTGGTTAGGTCTGTGATGGTGTCACTGGTGTAGATATGTGGGCAGAGTGGCATCGAGGTTTGTTGCATGGATTGGTTCCTGAGCTAGAGTTACCTGATGGTGCAGTGTGCAGTACTGGTGAGAAGGTGTTTCAGGTTGGCAGGTTGTCTGTGGGCGAGACTGCCTGCCACCCAAGCTGTGAAAGTGTGGATCATTGTCCAGTGGGTTGTAGATCCTGATGATGCTTGAGGGTTTTAGCTGGGACTGTATGGTGATGCAGTGAGTCCTGTTGGTTCTTCTTGCTTTGTCTTGCAGTAGGAGGCTTCTGAGTAACGTCTAGCTCTGTTGATCTGTTTCCTTATTCCTTGTGCGGGTATTGTAGTTTGAGAATGCTGGTGGAGATTTGTAGGTGTTGGTCTCTGTCTGAGGGTTAGAGCAGATGCGGTTGTACCTCAGTGCTTGCTGTAGGAAATGGATCGGTGATTGCCCGGGATGGAAGCTGGAAGCATGAAGGTAGGCATAGTGGTAGGTAGGTTTTCGGTGTAGGGTGGTGTTAATGTGACCATCACTTATTTGCACCGTGGTGTCTAGGAAGTGGATCTCCCGTGTAGATTGGTCCAGGCTGAGGTTGATGGTGGAGTGGAAGCTGTTGAAATCGTGGTGGAATTTTTCCAGATTCTCCTTCCCCTGGGTCCAGATGATAAAGATGTCATCAACGTAGCGTAGGTAGAGAAGGGGCGTAAGTGAACGAGGGCTGAGGAAGCGTTGTTCCAGGTCGGCCATAAAAATATTGGCATATTGGCATATTGCCACATGTTGGCATATTGTGGGGCGTGAGTGGACGAGAGTTGAGGAAGCGTTGTTCCAGGTCGGCCATAAAAATTTTGGCATATTGTGGGGCCATTCGGGTGCCCATAGTGGTGCCACTGATCTGGAAATCATCATACCCACATAGGCCAAGAATTTAAATGTAAAAACCTTGAAATTTATTTTTACCCAGATTATATCTTTTCCAGAAAATGGATTCAGTTCACTCAGCTTTATGGCTAGCCTTCTATAGTGCAAGGTTCAGTAGGCAGATAAGAGGCTTGAGCTAACAAGATGCTGAATGCTCTGGTCCTAATCCTACATAGCAGTTAAGCACATGCTTAACTTTAAATATGAGTAGTCCTACTGATGTCAGTGCCTCTCAAAATTAAGATGTACTTAAGTGCTTTGCTAGCTTGGGGCTGGATGTTCAGCATCTTGCAGTATGAAACCAGCATAGAATATTTCCAGGCTGTGATTCTGATCTAGCTCTGAGATGAATGCAGGTGGACCCCTTCCTCCACACACAGAATCCAGAGTCTGCCTATGCTAAATTCATTGCAGGACTGAGGCCTGTATTTAGAGGAGGTAGTAAATCTCTCCAAGGAAAGATTCATTATCCTTACCACTCCAGCATATGACTAACAGAGAGTGACTACTGGAGAACCTTCCTTCATGTTAGCTCAGTTCACCCCATAAAAATTGAATATGAAGTAGAATACAGTCTCCACTGTGACAGTCCCAGACCAGTGGGGTACATGAGTCTGGTAGAAGGCAAATATACTGGTGGATGAATAATTTTCTGTTCCCTGAATGACCAGAGCAGGGGTTGCCCTAGAGCAATCAGGAACCTGCTAGAACCAATTAAGACATACAAGCTAATTAAGACACCTGGAGCCAATTAAGAACTTAATAGAATCAATTATGGCAGGCAGGCTAATCAGGACACCTGGTTTAAAAAGGATGTCCCATCCGTTGGTGGGGAGTGTGCAAGTAGTGAGAAGGTGTGCTGCTGGAGGACTGAAGAGTACAAACGTGATCAGGCTTCAGGAGGAAGATCCTGCAGTGAGGATAAAGAAGGTGCTGTGGGAAAGCCATGGGGAAGTAGCCCAGGGAAATGTAGCTGTCAAGCAGCTGATACAGGGGACATTGTAGACAGCTGCTATCCACAGGGCCCTGGGCTGGAACCCAGTATAGAGGGTGGGTCTGGGTTCTCCCTGTTCCTCCAACTACCTATCTGACAAAGGAGGAGCTGATCTGGTCTCTGAGAAACACCATAAGGGAAGGTCTAATTTGGAAAGGGATCTGGCCTGTCCCCGACCCACTAGGTGGGACACAGAGACTGCGGAGATTGTTCTCCATTTCCCCCATGCTGTCCAGTGATGAGGTTAGCTGAGTGAATGGCACGTTTGAGCCTCTAGCAAAAGCGGCCATCTGAGGGCTGCTATGAACCTCTGAGGCGAGCAAATCTGCCAAAAAGCACAGGACACACCACTTAAATTGCTTTCCAGGGAGTCTCATTTTTTGTCATGTTTCAAGCTGTGCATACTGTTCAGAATTTCTAGTACTGGAAGTCTAAGTACTGGGCTGCTGTGGCTTGTAACTGATCATCTCCTCTAATACATTTATAACTATTCTCCACTTTTATCTCACAATGAGCTAAAAATACATAGCTGCTAAATGGACACCAGTAATGTTTTGGGCCCAAAGTCCGATCTATGTTTAAAATTTATGTGATTTGATGAAAACGTTATCACTATATTTAAAAAAATTCAAACATCACTCATTCACTTGCAGACAATATAACAAACAAAATCCCTAAAGTAGCTACTTTTTGTATGAGCTACAAAACTATTAATGTTTTGTGCTGATCTTGATGGTCCTGGAACAGTTACTAACCAATGTCATTTCATTTTTAGAGCACTATTAACTTAATTATGTTAGCTCACAAAAAGATACTTAGCTGTGATAAAGTAACATATAAAGGGAAGGAAGTAGCACTGTTTATCAATCTGTATCATGCTGTGTATTAATTTCAGGCCATTAGTAGGAAAAATATTAGTGTTTTCCATGAAAAGAGAAATATTATTATGTTCAGAAAATGAGGCAGTAATTTTGAACAATGAAAAACCTTTAAAATATATATTTTCTGTTTTGAAAGAGAAAATATCTCAGAATTCCTGTAAAAATAAAGCATTATTTGATATGATTTATTAGTGTGTTCATTCTGATTTCTAAGTCACAATAATATTTGTGTTTACATTTGAATATGAGTTCCAAATTTCATCCTCAGCTGATGTAAATAGCAGTGAAACAATTTGTTCTTTGAAACAGACTCTCTCTGCTGAAGAGCCCAAACTATTATTGACACTGGGGAAAAATCTTTTAAAAAGACATTTAATTACAAATCTTGTAATCCTTGATCAAATATGGTAGATTTTTATGCCAAGAACGCAAAAAGCAGACTATTTAAACAGATCATTTAGGAGACCAAATGGGAAGCAGAATTGGCAATCTCTTTAGATGTTTCAAAGGCTTTCAGCTGAACAGAGTAGGATTATTTAGTTTATGTGTAAAAGAGATTTTGCTTTTTGCGTTAAATATGTACTTCTAAAGTTAACCATGTATTTACATCTGAGTTCACTGACAAAGTTAATCAAGTTTCTCCTTTTCTACTGCGCAACAGAGCAATGCAAAGACGCCCATAATTGCTTGCTATCTCTATAAGCACACCTACCTATTGCACTAGCAATTAGATACAAGGAGAATCTCTAAAACATTGAAAAATAGCCAAGGAATTAATAAAATGTTTTGCAGTATGCAGGATCCCATGGCTGCTCCTAACTAAGTCTACCATATCATTTGCCCCCAAAACACTAAACATTCTAATTTCTGGTAATATTGCAGAGTGTAAAAATCAACTGTGAAACAGAAGTTTCACAATGGGCCTTATTTGCTTTCACATTGGTTTTGTGTTTCCAGTACTTGGCCCTAAAATCGCTGTGTTTTGTGCATTCAGCAAGAATTCATCCACGATAATAGCAGTGGCTCCAATATCACTAAACACTGCCCTCATGTTCCCAACCCAAGATACAGGCTGCAGATAATATACCACTAAAACTTAAGCCAAATATATCTGAAAATAAATGGGGATCTGACTTTTCACCCTGTTATTTAAAATGCCTATTACAGTATGACATAGCTACTGCTAATCTTGTTCCTTAACATGCTTATATTGAGGGATTGGAAGAATAGTTATACTGTCATGAACACTAGTATCCTAGTACCTGATGTATAGTACATGGCAGGTAGTTGTTGTGCTGGTAGAGCTATGTGATACTAACTCCATTATTTGTATCATGGTTCCATTTAGCTGACCAAGTTATATCTATCAACTCTATTTTACTTCATGGAATTTGAAATGAAAAATCAAAACATGACTTAATTAAAAAAATTAGTTGAATACTATTCTACATAATGTAGTAAAAAGTAATTACTGATCAGTAATTACCAGTATACAATACATAATTGAGGATTTGGAGAGGGTGATACTTGTTGAATCTTGACTTATGGGGAAGACTAATCACAAGGAAAGTGATCTCAACTCAGCAATTCAGTGAACCAGTTCTGGTGTTAGGCATGTACCTACCACTATACTTGTTTCCCCACATTGAAGATTGTTCATTTATATGCAGATTTATATAAAGGAAAGTTACTGCTATTGAACATTATAAATGTTAACTTTCATGTGATTTGGCTCAGATAAACTTGTCATGCCTTGTCAGACTGAATCTTCTACCTAGAGTATGGAACAATATATTTCTAACATATTATTTTGAAATCCAGAGTATATGCCAAAGAGTGCTGTACTGAAAATGTCTATGATGTCTAGTGGTTGATAATTCCACTTTTCAGACTTAACATGTTATTTAATGGAGGCTTAATAGTCTTGCCTTCCAGTAATGAGTATGTCTACATTGCAATTAGATACCTGCAACTGGTCTGTGCCAGCTGACTCAGGCTTGCAGGCTCAGGCTAAGGGGCTGTTTAATTGCTATGTAGACCTTCTGGTTCAGCCTGGAGTTTGGGCTCTAGGACCCTGTGAGGTGGGAGCATCCCAGAGCTTGGGCTGAAGCCTGAGCCTGAACATCTACACTGCAATTAACAACCCCTTGGCATGAGCCCTCTGAGCCCAAGTCATATGGCATTGGCCAGCTGCAGGTTTTTAAATGCAGTGTAGACATACCCTAGATGCCTAACAGATGTTAACACTGCTGCTACTACTATTGAGATGTTGGAGTGGAGGAGTTACTGCTGTTGCATTTGGGTCTCCGTAATTCAGATATGAGTAGAAGTAGGCTCTGCACAGACTAAAAAGGAACTTGTAAGTAAAGTGTCTGATCTGTGGCTGGTATGTGCACCATTAATGTTTAATGAAGGGAACTGCTGAGGTTTTCCAAAGAAGTAATTTAATTACTACCTGGCTTTGCACAAGTACTGGACTTTCTTGAAATTTAGATTAAAGTCCCTTTTTGCAACTTGATTAATTCAGTTAGGCATTACTCAGATTGCTTCAGAAGAGCCTATGATGCACCGTGTTAAGTATCAGGGGGTAGCCGTATTAGTCTGTATCCACAAAAACAACAAGGAGTCCAGTGGCACCTTATGCCCAAATAAATCTGTTTACCCTTAAAGATGCCACCGGACTCCTTGTTGTTTTTATGATGCACTGTTTCCCTTTGAGAACTATTTTGGTCTGGGAGTGATATGAGCCTGTTGAGTGACTATCAGTGGGAAGTTAAATAGTACTTGAACTATACTACTGAAACTTCTTTTAGGGAAAGACACTTTGCCTTGCCTAGGCATTTACTGTGTGACCTAAATTTACCAGCTTGTATTGCTGGTAGGCGGGTTGTCATCTGTGCTCCGAATAAAGAATTCAGCTATATCAGAGAATCACTCATCTTTCTATTATGCTGAGGTGAACAAAAAAAGATTGCATATACCCAAGTCTATTAGAGAAAAGAGAGTACCACTTTGTCAGATGCATGGAGTGAAAATGACAGATACAAGCATAAATATACTGGCACATGAAGAGAAGAGAGTTATCTTACAAGTTAAGAACCAGTGTTGACAAGGCCAGTTCAGTCACGATGGATGTGGTCCAGTCCCAATAACTGATGGATCGGTGTCAATACCAAGAGGGGAAATTGCTTTTGTAGTGAGCCAGCCACTCCCAGTCCTTATTCAAGCCCAAATTAATGGTATTAAGTTTGCAAATGAATTGTAGCTTTGCAGTTTCTCTTTGAAGTCTGTTTTCGAAGTTTTTTTGGTTGTTGTTGAAGGACGGCTATGGTGCCACCGTACTCCTCGTTGTTTTTAAACAGCCTAATGTTGATACATTTCTTGGGATCAATACTTTATCATAATACAAAATAAATATTGGCACAGGAAATATAAGAAATAATCAATACTTAAAACTTTGTGGGATTAAGTGGCTTCTCAGGTTGTCATATGTAGTTTTATAATGGCTCTAAAATAAACGTTATCCATTAAAATGTATTAATAGTTTATTCATTCCCAAATACAGTACTCTGCTAGTGACCTTAAAAGTAATATACCTTCACTATTAACTTTTTTTCTAAAGGTATTTGCATTTAAGTAAGAAAAATATGCAAAGGTCTGCAAATCCTGTAACTCTGTTTATTTAAGTACATCTGAAAATCCTCTTGAACCTCAAGATCATTGTAGCTGTATTTTTACGTATCTGTGATCAACAAGAATTTAAAGGATCTGTAGATTGGTTTGCTAATTCTACAATATTTGGGGAAAGTGTACAAGTCAAAATTAGAATTCAGATGTTTGGATTGATTTTAAAAACAGCATGTTTTTAAGTGTACACCAAAATCTGTGAAGAAAGTAAAAAGGATAATAAGGAAAATATTGAGGCTAAATTGGTCATGTGAATTATCAATTTCCATTAGTACATTTAGGTTAATTGTATTTTTCACTAGAGATGTGGACAGGCCAGGTAAGGCGTAAAGGAAAAGACATGGAGATATTTTCTATTTGGAACAAATGAGAAATAGAAGCATCTGATGTATGACTGAGTTGGCTGATGTTGCCAGTGGTATTAGTTAAGGGCTTGTTTACACAGAAGGTTATTCTGGAATATCTATTCCTAATTAACTCCATGTGTGGAGGCTCTTATTTTGGAATAAGGGTGCTTTATTCAAATTACCTTAATCCACTCTGTTATCTTAATCCTTTTTGTTGGATTAAGGTATCTATGTAGGAATAAAGCACTCTTATTCCAGAATAAGAGTCTCCATACACAGTGTTAATTAGGAATGGTTAATCCCACTTTAAATTCACACCCTACCTCATTTTGGATTAATTTTCATGTCTAGACACTCCCTAAGTAGTTTGCTGGGTCTGGCACTTCTAGTTGGTCAAGCTAGTCAAGAGTTCCCATAAAATATTCTAAAGAAATATATGTTCTTCAATAAACAACTACTTGTACATAAATCTTGACTTGACTTCTCTTGTGAAACAAAGACAGAAAATGTGTAAGCTATATAGACATGTTATTGAATGAGTTTACTTTTAACATGGGAAGTTAACTTTTACAAAAAATACTGTTCTTGTTCATGGTTGTGGCTGGAATAATGTAGAACCCTCATATTCCTGGTGTACTAAAGAATCCTCTGTAATATAGCTGAGCTCATTGTTCATTCAATATCCCATTGCTCAGTCCACTTTGTTTAAAATTTTTTGTCTTCCCCATGTTTCTTAGCAATAATGAGAGAAATGCTTAGGAGGTGATTTCTGTGTAAATACCGAATACAAGTTCCAAGTTAAAATAGCTACAAGAGCCACCTCACAGGCTGCAACCCTTTCTCCTCTCCTCACCCATTTCCGACCATGTTACCTACCCCCTGACATCTCTCACCTCTTAGGCCGGGCTCACCCTTATGCCCTAGTTTCCTCTTCCTCTGCTGCTGTTACGCTTTCTGCATCTTCCTATGCCCTAGCACCTGCCACCTTTGTCCATGTGCTAGTGCCTATATTTAGAAGGGGGCCATCTTCTGCATGTTCTTCCTGACTTCCTCTAACAGCAACAAGAGATTGTGCCATCACAGCACCACTGTTCCTATGGTGACATTAATATCCGGTCTCATCAGGGGAACTGCCATCACCTGCTGTCAGTCCCCCTTACATCACACTCTTGTGTATGCCTTCTAGAGGGCTTCCATTAACTCATTTGATGAAAGCTCCGATTAATTTTCCTGGACACAGATAGCTGTATTACTGCTAAAAGTCCAGTGGAGAGAAATGTATTCCCTTCAATATCGGAGTACTCACCAACACATCTCTCTTCAGCAGGGGGTTAACCCTAGCTAGGTATCATAACTCTACCACATATTTCTTAACCCACTTCCATTCTGTGACTCCCTCACATTCATTCATAACTGCTTCCCTTAACTCCCCTCCAGCCACAGCAATCGCAAACCCCACACCTTCTGGGCCACCTCATCCCCTCACATTGCCTCCCACAACAGCAATATACGAGTCCAAAGGTTGTTTGCTAGCCAGCCATGGCTCGTGCTTTTTGTGCTGCTGCTGAGGTTTTTGTTTGGGCAGAGTCTCTGCTTTGCCCATGATGCCTGGGACTGTTTCACTGTCAATTTCTGTGGCTGTTTGGCCTGTGCCTCTGTGGATTCTTGGTTGGGAATGCTGCTCCTGTCTTTTTTTTTTCCGCTTCCCTCCTTCCTCATCCAGTTCTCGTCTTGAACATCTCAAGCCATCTGCTGTACTCTACCATAGCCATTTCCTCTTGGGCAGGAAAAAAAAGAGGGCAAAGTAGAACTGCACTGAGATCTGGGCTCCCACTCAATCATTAGTCCTATCCTCCACTCCTCCAATATCATTTCTGGTGTCTCCATTGCCAGGGCTTGCAAAGGAGGGGTCACTACAGTCTTCTCTTGCTCCTCTGGCCCACCAAAACTCCAGGGTGAGACTGTACAAGCTTCTTTTTAGCCTGTTCCTGTATTGCCAAATGCTCTCTGCTGCCAGCCTCAGGACCTTGAACTGGGAGTCCCGAAAGACAGCTTGTTCCACCTGCCTCATATCAGAGGCAGCTGGGTTCTGAACCATTGTCACCACCTCTTTAACTTGCACTTGAATTAGTGGTTTTGCTACCCCAAGCAACTGACTAGGTAGCATGTTACTGTGTTCAGCTGTCTCTCTGTCACTGCCACTAGTGTCTCCACCAGTCCAATGGTGGGACTTCCCTTCTCCTGGTGTATGCCCAACTGAGATATTGTTGCTGCCCACTTTGGGCATCAGCCACCACCAGAAGAGCCACGATTCCAGCTGCTTCTTCCCTGGCAGCAGTTCCCACAGCCACTGGTGCCCACCCCACTCTTGCCAGTTGGTTCCCTGCTTGTTCTCTATTTGGCAATCTAAGGTCTGGATGACTTGCAGTCACCACTTCAATCTGACTACAGCCACAAATGCTCTTGCTGCAACTGCTCCCAATTCTATTCCTCTAGTAGTCACTGATGGAGCTCACGTTGGCTGCTCGGCATCCTCCTTTGGACACTGCCCCAGTGATAGTCTCAATCCCCTGCTAAAGGCTTTACCTCCCATGTCCTAATTCCAGCAGCCATTATTCTAGCAGCCTCCTCTCTTACTCCCCAGGCCATTCTCCCACAGCTGCAACCCTTGTCAGGGCTCAGAGACACTCCAGGGTCCCCATTATACTCTCCTGCTCCAAATCACAGCAGGGCTCCCAATGAGGCAGGCCACTCCCTTTTCCAATTCCTTTGGGCTTCCTCCATCCCTCTGCGTGGCCTCTCTGACCGACATCTGGCCAAAGCATAGATCTCACCAGCAAAGTAGGAGGTGCAGTGCAGGTTGCCAAGTGCCTGACTGCTGAGGCAGCTGTCTCCTCAGTCATCAATTTCCTATGGGAATAGGGGGTCAGGAGATAATTTGAAACTGAAGGCCTGCAACAGCTCAGGTTTCAGAGTAGCAGCCGTGTTAGGCTGTATCCTCAAAAAGAACAGGAGTACTAGTGGCACCTTAGAGACTAACAAATTTATTTCAGCATAAGCTTTCGTGGGCTACAGCTTCCGAAGAAGTGAGCTGTAGCCCATGAAAGCTTATGCTGAAATAAATTTGTTAGTCTCTAAGGTGCCACAAGTACTCCTGTTCTTTTTGCAAGAGCTCAGTTCAGCTGTAGACCTGAAGGAGACAGGGAAAGAACCCAATTATATGACTCCCAGGCAGATGGCTTGGGGAGAGAACTGCAGGGAGAAGAAAGGCTCTTGTAGGAAGAGACCTTGGATAAGAGGAGAGGAGAAAGCCTTTAGGAACTATAGCTCATGTGATGCAGAAGAACTTCTTAATTTTGGTGGTATTCCTAAATTTTCTGCTTAACCAACAAATTGTGTCCTGAGACAAAGACCTGAGACAGACTCTGGTGTGGCATCACTCCTTCATGATGAGAGAGCCCTCTAGCTTACAATATTCCTTTCTCAAAATGTGTATTTACATACAGGTCTATCAATTTAAACTTTAATTAACTAAACTTGTTTAAAAAATTTAGCAGGTTTACAGCTACCTGAATATCTTTTACAAAATGCAGTGTATGTAAAATTAAGGAATATGGTAATTTTTTATGTGCTGCCTCTGAACCTAGATATTCTCTAAAACCAAGAGGCAATTCCTGCCCCAAGCTTTTCTATGGGGCTATAAGGTCTGATAAGCAGCAGACCCAATACAGCTCTATTTTGCGACATGGGTGCCCAGGTTGTGGTGAGCCCACACAGGGTGTTTGTATCGCCTATGAGTCTGCCTTCTGGGGACTCGATCTGCTTTTGTTTGGAGAGTTGTTTTGAGGACAGGCCAGAGCATGTGCAACTATGCAAATACATTTGAATAGAGGAGTGGGGTGCGGCATGGTTACAGATGTCCTTTTTTTTTGTCTTTTTATTAAACTGACATCCTTTTAACTTGTTTATGATGGGTGTTTAAATGAAAGATGAAGTTCCTGTGGCACTAACCTAAATGAGTAAACAATAACTTAAATCTCATAGCTAGAGTTCCTTCACTGAGCAAAACAGGTTTTTAATTATCCAGGCTCTGTGATCTGTTGCAGAGGACTTACTGGCCAGCACATTTACCTACATGTTCTCCAAACTGCAAAGTGCAACATCTGTTGTATTTTAAATGGCTTTTTAAAAAAGCAAATAGCTGTCTTTATAGTAGGAAACATCAAATATTTTCCCTTTTCCTCAAGATTTCTAAATATAAAGATATAGTTTGTATTTTTGCAAATGTAAATTTATAAATAAGCATTAAAATATGATAAAGGCAACAGAATAGATTGATGTCAGGCAATGTGTTATGCAGTTTGGGGTAAGTTCTGATGTGTCCTGCATTCCTGTGTAAAGTGGTTACAAAGGAAGTTGTGTGTGAAAGGAATGTACTTCCATCTCATAGAGTTGCGATTCTGGATGTTGTATTACTGTTCCCGTTTCACAGAAGGGAAAACTGAGACAAGAATGTTAATGTTTGCCCAAGGCTACCCAGTATTAATCAGTTGCAGAGAATTGAACAGCTGCTGGCTTCTAGACCAGTGCTCAGTCTGTTAGAATCTTAAATAGAGGCAAATTAAATCCAGTGACCAGCTAGATTGTAATTGGTGTCAGAACCAGCCTCTTCAAGACTTTTTGCTCCAACTGTGGCAACTTACCCCACGGTAGACTGTGGCTTTTCCTCATTTTCCCTTCAGGCATGGCTGAAATTTACCTTTGTGCTGATCCTCTGCACAGGGGTAAACATCACCTGATTGTGTCTACCGCCTTCCTTCCAGTTTATATCTGTGTCCTGGGAATTTCTTTTGGAACACCTATGTGGTGCTTTGGGAAATCTTTCTACGTACAGCTTATGAATTCTGTATGATATTGGGGACTCTGACCTGTATCTGTGTCAGACTACATACCCCCTTTTGAGTGTGGAGTTTGTTTGCCTTCCCTGTTGTCCTTTTACTTCTGTGTTGAACCGGCATTCCACGAGGTAGTAGCTCAGGGCTAACAATAAAGGGTTGTTAAGTTAAGCATGCTCTCCGTTGAAATGGAACCACCCTAGACAATAGGTCTCCTCTAACCCAGAAGAACCTGTCTGCCCAGATGGGCTGGCAGTTAAGCAACAAATCACCTGGTAGGGGATTTTGAGTACTTGATGAGGGATAGCTCAGTGGTTTGAGCATTAGCCTGCTAAACCCAGGGTTGTGAGTTCAATCCTTAAGGGGGCTATTTAGGGATCTGGGGCAAAAATCTGTCTGGGATTGGTCCTGCTTTGAGCAGGGGGTTGGACTAGATGACCCCCTGAGAGGTCCCTTCCAACCCTGATATTCTATGACCAGGGAGTCAGGGGTGGGAAAAAAGAAGAGATGAGAATTAAAAGGGGGGGGCGGGGGTTCAGCCTCCAGACAAATATCTTTTTATTGCATTGATGTAACAACTGCTTGTTTCCAAAGCGTAAAAAGGTTAAGTAAAATATAATTATGGATGCTTACATGTTTATTCTGTCTTTAGAGGGCCTTTCTTTAATGTGTAGGTTCTTGTATTTTTGGATTAGTTGATGTTTGTACACTGCTTTGAACATGTAATGCTCAATATAAGCGTAAACTTTTTTTTATTAAAGAACTAGAAGTATATAGCTGTAATGTTAATACCTCTCATTTTATGCTTTTAAGGGAGTCATGGAGTGTTTTCCCCTCAATATAATTCTCATTACTCAGTATTTTAGGAGGGTAATATTTTATTATGTAGCACTTAGTTTTAGTCTGTTGCATAGCACACTGAGTGCATTAATTGTTGTTAGTACTATTTTATTTGTTAATGCTGATGAAAGCGATGACAGAGACTGTGCCCGTGTGACATGTCAAGAGTGTTAGAAT
Organism: Chelonoidis abingdonii; assembly: GCF_003597395.2. NCBI lineage: Eukaryota > Metazoa > Chordata > Testudines > Testudinidae > Chelonoidis > Chelonoidis abingdonii. The sequence goes on along the minus strand of NC_133774.1, from coordinate 62,454,938 downwards.
GAGTTTGGTGCATCAAAAATCACTGTTAGTATTTATCACATAATAAATACCCCAACAGTTGAGGTCCACATAGAGTTTCTTTAATAGTAGTTGGGCCTCGCCTGGCCTGGGCCAATAGCCCTAGTTCCCCTGCACAGCTGCCTCAATCTGAGCATGAACATGCTGAAATGATATAATTAAATATAGTGCTATATTATGTAGATGAGGCAGAGTTCAAACTGAAGGGATGTTTGGAGTGATTTCTTTGCTGTTGGTAGATTTTATGCTCTTCCCTTGATACTGCTAAATTGTCCCTGTCATAAACAGATAGCTAAGGGTTAATGTTTCTTTTACCTGTAAAGGGTTAACAAAGGGAACCAAACACCTGACCAGAGGACCAATCAGGAAAACGGATTTTTCAAAGCTCAGGGAGGGAATGTTTGGGTGTGTGTCCCTTTGTCTGTGTCTCTGGTCTGTGTCTCGGCTATGAGAGGGATCTTTCTATCTTCAAGCTTCTAATCTTCAGTTTCCAAGTTGTGAGTACAAAGGTAGAAAAACAATAGGCTTTTATTGGTTTTTTTTTTTGTATTTACATGTGTGTAGTTGCTGGAATGTTTAAATTGTATTTCTTTTTGAATAAGGCTGTTTATTCATATTTTTCTTTTAAGCAATTGACCCTGTATATTGTTATCTTGATACAGAGCACATTTTTATGTCTTTTCTTTCTTTTTATATAAAGCTTTTCTTTTTAAGACCTGTTGGGCTTTTTTCCCCTAGTGGGCACTCAAGGGTATTGAGCCTGCAGCTCACCAGGGAATTTGTGGGAGGGAAAAGAAGGAGGGGGGAAGGTAAATTGTCCTCTCTGTTTTGTAATTCAAGGAGTTTAAGTACAGTAATCTTCCAGGATAACCCACGGAGAGGAAGCCTGGGGAGGAAGTAAAGAGAAGACAAGGGGAGGGGGTTATTTCCCTTTGTGGTAAGACTCAGGGCATCTGAGTCTTGGGGTCCCCCAGGGAAGGTTTTGGGGAGACCAGAGTGAGGCAGGCGCTGTAATTCCTGTCTGGTGGCAGCGATATCAGATCCAAGCTGGTAATTAAGCTTGGAGGTTTCATACTAGCATCTTATTTTCTGAACTCTAAGGTTCAGATCTGAGTAGGAAAGCTATGATAATCCCAGACCGGTTGATACATTGTTTGTTGTTCAGATATATTTTTAACACAGATAATTTGCCCCAAATGACCTGTATTTTCACAAGAAACATGGGTAGTGAAGTCCACACACTCCTGCAAGGGCTTTCTTTTCCCCTCTGAAAATTACTTAGTATTTTCTGAGCTGCTCTAAGAATATAGCTTGGGCTGTTGGCAAGTACCGTCCAAACTTGTCATTAATACAAGATAAACATTAGCAAAAGAAGAATATCTAAGGGACTTTTTAGAAGCCAGATGATTTTGTTAAAATTATTTTTTTCCCACACGAGATCATTTTCAAGAGCCTTTTCTAACTGTTGAATCATGCTGTGTTACAACAGCTGGGGTTAAATTAATCCCACATAATACCTCTTGAGCTTTCTCTTGCAATGTGTTTTTACTCCCTATGTGGTGAGCTGTCAACACTCACTGGCTTCGGTGGGAGTTGAGGGCCTTTTTCATGATTCAGTCCTTTATTTTGCCTCATCCACTGACAGAACTGTGTCAGGTTAGCAATGATTCTGTGTGAGCTCCTGCTTTTGCCCAACAGTGCTCTCCTGGTAGTACTGGCAGAAGTCTGCGCTGGTATTTGTGCACATCCCAAAGTCTCATTGGCTTCAGGGTCAGTTTTGGGTGCAAGGAATTCAGGACTGGCCTCCAAAACAAAGTTGTCAATTTCATGGCTCACCAGGGGGCTACTGGGGCTTCTCACCCCAGCTCTCCAAGAGAGAAAGGGGCAGCTGGGCTGTAGCTTCCTGGCTTTCATGTCAATTTCACAGTTTCTGCCTTGAACTTGACAAAACAGCCAACAGCCCATGTAAGGGACACAATGTCTACACAGACACTGCATTGCCCTAACTAACCCGATATAAGCCCTGCACCTCTTGTGGAGGTGGAGTTATGATGTTGATGTAGTAGGGCACTTGCATAGTCAGAAGGAAGGCTGTAATGTAGACAATGACATAATTAGGTTGACATAAGCTGCCTTATGACAACCTAACTGTGCAGTGTAGACCAACTCATTGTCTTTTTACAATTTGCTGCCTGTGTGGCAAGCCTAAACAGTCCCACAACCATTGCTGAATGTTAGAGGGTTCAGTCTAGATCAGCGTCTAAAAGTTTTGAAATTTTTCTGAACTTTACCTGAACTACCCAATCTTCTTGAGTCTGCAAAATTTGATGAAAGCCAGCATAATAAAAAGGCGTGCCTTACATTTATTTCTGAAGAGGGTGATATCTCTGGTTATTGTCTCACTGGTCAAAAGTAAGTCCTAGAGAAAGCCTTTTCCCCTGGGAACTGGTCATATTACTGTCTTATCCTTCTTCAAATTGAGATGAACATGCATCCTTTACTAGAAATGAAGTAGCTGACACCTCCATTTTATAGGGGCTTCTCAAAGAGATTATCGTAAGTTCTGTCCATATTAGCTTAGATTGGGCAAAGCTAGGTATGGGGAAGAAGATCCTTCAGTTAGGAAGTTTAAAATTTGATGTAAAATTGATTTGAAACATCTGTCTCTCTGAATTTTAAATTAGTTATTTTAAAGCTTTTAGATGCTGTTCCTGTGCAATGCCAAGATCCTGGCTTTCATCCTCTATTACTACAGATATAATGAAAGGAAAGTCTTGAAGGTTAACTATAACATTCTCACTTAAGTGATGTCTTTGATGTACTGAAGAAGACAAAAAACAAAATAGAATGTAGATGGAAAAACAAGGCTCCAGATGGGGGTCCTATATTTCTGAGAAACTTGTTTTCTTTGGAGTGTATGTTTAACTCTCCATGTAGTGGGCTTTTTATTTTTTCAGCAGTATGCAAAACAGAGTGGACCAAATATTATCTGTAAAGCTATCCAAAATAATTTGTAATCTAACCATCCTGGGCTAGATTGAGTCTTTAGGATCAAACAAATTTATTTGAGCATAAGCTTTCGTGTGCTACAGCCCACTTCGTCAGCTGTAGCCCGCGAAAGCTTATGGTCAAATAAATTTGTTAGTCTCTAAGGTGCCACAAGTACTCCTGTTCTTTTTGCAAATACAGACTAACATGGCTGCTACTCTGAAACCTATCTTTAGGATCAATCATTAGTACAGGACAGTACATATCTGCCCTGCCTCAGAACAAGGTTTGTGAATGAATTGTGAATTTCTTAAAGGGTCATAATTTCTTGCATGTTCCTCTACTGCTCTGGGGCACAGAAGTTATTTCACCCCTTTTTAGTGTGCAGCTTGGTTTCCCTCCTTTTCACTCAGTTAGCTGTCCTGGCTGACAAGGGGGAGAGAGAGGTACAACCGTGGTTCTGCCCACTCTGTCCCCCTGCTTCATGCAGAAGGGTGGGAGATCCTACTTCCCCTGACTGCCCTGTGTGACTGCATTATGGCTAATCAAAATTGGTCTCCTCTGTATTTTTTGTTCTGAAAGTGACAAAGTTTACTCTGTCTCTTATTGATCTGGTATTTTCAGATTGTCTAATTGTTTTCCTTACCTTTCTTTACTGAAAAACAGTAGCACTTACCTTAATCAAATGATTGAGTCCAGTCCTGCAATCTAGGGCCAAAAGATTTGGGTGTAGAAGAAATGAAGGATTGTGCCATTAATTGTTATGTCTCATAGCTCTTGTTCATCAAGGACTATTGAAACTGAAGCACAAAGGAAAGTAAATGAAAATCTCAGGGTTCTCTACTCACTAACAAGACTGTTTGAATGCTGTGGCAATTAAAGACCATGTTGTATGCCAGGGGTAGGAAACCTATGGCACAAGTGCCGAAGGCAGCATGCGAACTGATTTTCAGTGTCACTCACACGCCTGGGTCCTGGTCACCAATCCAGGGGGCTCTGCATTTTAATTTAGTTTTAAATGAAGCTTCTTAAACATTTTAAAAACCTTATTTACTTTACATACAATAGTTTAGTTATAGACTTATAGAAGGATAATCTAAAAACATTAAAATGTATTACTGGCACGCGAAACCTTAAATTGGATTGAATAAATGAAGACTCAGCACACCACTTCTGAAAGGCTGTCAACCCCTGTTGCATGGCAAGGCTAAAAGAATTCTATGACACTCCCATGGAAGTGGCAACATATAACTGTTTGTGTTCCTTCACATAGTGGAACAATAGCAGGAGTTCTAGCCTCTCTGTTTTGTAGCTAGCTGGATGTAGAGACTTGAAAAATCTCATTTCCCTTGTCCCTCCCCCCAGTCAGCTGTACCGCGAACAAAAATGGATATGATAATTGTGACTGCTGTCATCATTTCAACTGTAAATGGAAAAGAAAGAATGTATGGCTAGTGTACTTAAAATCACATTGAAATAATTTAAAATCCTATTTTGTACTCAATCTAATTCAATTAAAATAAAATTTTGCATTGAAAAGCCGTAGTGCTTTTAAATTTTAAAAATCATTTTTGGCTAATTTCATTAGTTCATTTAAAAGTACTAACTAGTAGCTACAAGTAACATGAGTAAGTGTATACAAGTCCCCCTACACAGGTCTGTCAACTCACCTGACTTCCTGTTCACAATTTACCCATGATATTCCAGTTTTCAGCCTTTCTTGAGTGGACCGCCAGTGATAGCCTAGTTGTGGTAAACCTGGCATGAGCCTTTGCTGTATGCTAGCACTAACCCCCATACATTGTATGAGGTACTCCTATGGCAGAAGCCTCTGTGATCTGGCGACCACTGGACTAGTTGGACCTTTCATTTTCATCTCCAGACTCCATTTTGTTGTAATTTTCCACAGTAATAACAAAGAGGGGTTCTTACACCTGGAAAAGACTATAAAAGGCTGATGCCTCATCTCCATCTTGTCTTCAATCCTTCTTCTTACCTCTGGAGGGACTTGGCTACAAACTGAAGCTCTGAACAAAGGACTAAGGACCCATCCCAGCTATGGATGTACTCCAGAGACTTGATTTGAATCTGCAGTTTTTTCTATCACTGCGACAAGCCTGAACTAAGAACTTTGCCATTACTGTATGTAATCAATTCCATTTAATCCATTCTAGCTCTCATCTCTATCTTTTTCCTTTTATGAATAAACCTTTAGATTTTAGATTCTAAAGGATTTGCAACAGCATGATTTGTGGGAAAGATCTGATTTATATATTGACCTGGGTCTGGGCCTTGATCCTTTAGGATTGAGAGAACCTTTTTTCTTTTACTGGGGTCTTGGTTTTCATAACCATTTGTCCCCATAATGAGTGGCACTGGTGGTGATAGTAGGAAACTGGAGTGTCTAAGGGAATTGCTTGTGTGACTTGTGGTTAGCCAGTTGGGTGAAACCAAAGTCCTCTTGGTCTGTCTGGTTTGGTTTGCCTAAGAGGTAGAAAAACCCCAGCCTTGGACTGTGACTGCCCTGTTTTAAGCAATTTGTCCTGAATTGGCACTCTCAGTTGGGTCCCTCCAGAACCAGCATCGTTACACCCCATAAAACAAAGGAACATTTATGTTAATTTTTGTTTAGCAGAAGGCTATAAAAAGCTGTTATTTCAGGTAATGAGATTGCAATGGTTAAAAATGCCACCCATCTGGCTCACTGGGTGGGGGATGTTGTGGGTTAAGGTAAACAAGCTGAGTTGCTGGGGTGGAGTTCTTTATTCGTCACAACTTGCAGCCAGTTTCCAGTGTAGTTAAGAAAATAAAATGAACTGTTCCCAGAGGTAAAAGACCTGGGATTTTGGTGATGGGCTGTGGGCTCATGTGATAGGGTGAGATCTTGTTGCCCTCATGGGCCAAGGTCAGACTTTGTGTTCCTTGCGGGCCAAGGCCTCCACCCTGCTCCACCCTCTGTCCCTCTTAGATGGGGGAGAGGGGGCGAGGGTGCTAAGACTCAGAGAGAGCTGAGTCTGGGGTGGGGGGTGGGTAGGCTGAGCAGAGCCACTCTGAATTATGGGTTATATGTAGGGCCCTACCAAATTCATGGGCCATTTTGGTCAGTTTCATGGTCATAGGGTTTTCATGTTTCATCTGAAATTTCATGGAGTTGTAACTGTAGGGGTCCTGACCCAAAACGGGGTTGTGGTGTGTCGCAAAGGTGTTGTCAGGGGGTCTTGGGAATATCACCCTATTTTTTGTGCTGCCTTCAGAGCTGAGTGGAGGCTCCGAGAGGAGGTGGGTCTGATCTCCCCTGTTCTGCTGGAAGTGTCCCAGTCAGGGGCTCTTAGCTGCTAGTTCTGACTAGGCTGGGGAGGGACTGGACTTGCTCTTGCCCTGCATGGCTGCTCTTGTGGGGGAGCTCAGACCCACCTCTGGGTACCTCCCACGATTGCAGGAAGCTCTGGGACTGGGCAACAGCCCTGGAGGTTCCTGGAAATGGGTCTGATCTCTTCAGTGCTGCTGGGAGAGCCCCAGCCAGGCGTTCCTAGCTGCCAGTCCTGGCAGGATTGGGCAGGGATGGGACTTCCTCTTCCCCTGCATGGTCACTCTTGGGGTGAGGAGACTGAGACCCACCTTCCTGGTACCTCCCCCAGCTGCAGCTCTGCAGCTGTCTGAATGCAGCACAGAACTGAAGGCAGCAGCCGTGGAGCTTCCTGAAGCCGTGGGGTAAAGGAGGTGGTATCTAGAGGCAGGTCTGATTTTCCTTGCCTAGACGAGCTGTGCAGGGGGAGAAAAGTTCCATCCCTCTCCAGCGTGGCCAGGACTAGCAGCTAGGATGACCATGCCCTCTGAAGGCAGTGCAGCCACAGAACTTCCTGCAGCTGGGGGTGGTACTTGGAGGGTGGGTCTGACTTCCCTCTGAGAGCAGCCATGCAGGGGAATCTGGGGCATGATAAGGGTCTCTTGTCCTGCCCTTTCCTTCCTGTAACCTTTCTGCCCATCTGAGTTGGCAGCAGCAAGGGCCGGGTTAAGTATCAAGGGGTTCTGTTTCAATAACACAATGCAAAACCAGCTCAAGCCCCCACCCAGTGACCTGGGACAAGTACATACCACCCCCCGGGTGGCTCTAAGAGGCAATACTTCCCCTCTCACAAGCACAGAGCCAGTGGAGCAAAATCCTTTTAATAAAGGAGGGAAACAATGCATCATTATGTTGGGGAAATACCACAAACAGGATTCATAACACAAACCATGAGCAAAAGAGCCACTTCCCCAAGTAAGTTTGGCAGTATCCTTTTTCCCTCCGGGTCTTAAGTCCAGCAACCCAAAAAATCACCCAAAGTTCCAAAAGTGTCTGTCTCTGGTCAGTGCAGCCCCAAAGTTCAAAAGTTTATCTGCAGAGTTTTACCTCCCAGCCCGAGGGGAGGAGGGCGCCATTAAGGGGCACCTTACGTGGTCTGACGCTGATGGCCCTGCCTCTCCATGGGGTTCTGCTGCAGCTTTCACTGCAAATCACTCTGCCAGCAGCTTCACTCCTCCAGCCGTCCCGTGAGTCGCTCCAGCCGTTCCGCAAACTGCTCCGCTTCAGCTGTCCCACAAACTGCTCTGCTCTGCCAGCTGTCCTGCAAACTGCTTGCTCCACCAGCTGCTCAGCAACATATCTTCAGGCCCTCCCACAGCACTCAGTGATTCAGTGTTCGGTAATTTTGGCTCTTTAGTGATTTCAGCTGGTAGTGGGGGAGCCTCAGTGCTGGTGTACTATTGGCCCAAAATGAATTCAGCTCAGCAGCCTGTAACTAGATTTCTAATGGAATTAAAATTAGCTCTGCTATTCCACAGTAGAGAGAAAAGGAGGTGCAATTGGTATTTCAGGCCCTCAAAAGGGGCCCATACTATCAGGTACAAATACTTATCCCCAACCTCTCTCAATTCAGTGGGTTTTGGAACCCATGTCCCTTGTCTAGCAAGTGCTACTTAGTTGATGGCGAGTCTCTCTATCATAAAACAGTTTCATTGTCCTTGATTCACATAATCAGGGAAACAATGCTTTATTCTTCCTGCCCCAATAACAGAGAAACTGCGGATCCCACAGCAGCCAAAGTGACCACTTGGGCTCATGCTAGGCGGGGTGGGTGTGCTTATGCAAACAAGATCAGCCCCTGAAGTCCTTTCCACAGCTCACCACAATTCACCACCAGATGTCAGGGTAGAGCTCATCCTGACTCTGCTTACATTCCAATAGCTAGATTTCATAGGGGAGGTCTGATTTCATGGTCCGTGAAATGTTTTCACTGCTGTGAATTTGGTAGGCCCCTAGTTATATGGTAAGAGGTCTACAAGCCCTGCTCTGGAACCAATTAAATGCTTGGTATAGGAGAGTATCAGTGATGGGGAGGTAGCACCCTCCTTGTGTTAAAGTTTAATAAAAACTTACTGCTTAATTCCATGAATGCATCTGTCCCATTTTGCCCATGTGTCCACATTGATTAATGGTGCACACTTGTTCTATCGGACCCCACAACAGAGGCCATTTACTAGCCCTTCCTAGCTCCTCCATGTCACTCGATAGCTCTTATTTTGTAGGTATGTTCAGTGAGCTCCCAGAATCTGTTTTATTTTTTCTGAGTTTTACAGATTTTTATACAAAGACTTTCTTTGTTCTTGATAGAGTGAAGTGTCAGCTTCCATTTGCATTTGGGGAGATAATGTCTCCCTTAATACATAATTACATTTTTACAAATAAAGAATCTGTCATTTGCCTTCTGCGTATGTTCACTTCAAAACTCTTTCCTCTAATTTTAAAGATGCTTTTTTGAAGCTGTGTAAAATGTGAGGCATTTTAAAGGATTTCTCCCTCTTCCTCCATGACCTCTTCAGTAGATGTTCTGGTGGGGAATCGTTTTTAGAGAAAGTTAATTAGGAGGCTCTTCCTGTTCAGGATTCTCTTGCTCCAGAGCACAAGTAGGGTTACTATTCATCTGGATTTTCCCAGACATGACCTTTTTGTTTTGTTTTGTTTTGTTTGTTTTTGGGTCCTCTGATCTCCATCTGGGAAGATACTTTTAAATATGACATCACATCTGTGGTATTGCCACCCTTCAGTGCTTCCTTCAGAGTTGGGTAGCCGGAGAGCAGCGATGGCTAGCCAAGTGCTGAGCTCTGAAGGCAGTGCTGCTGCCAGCAAAAGTGCAGAAGTAAAGGTGGGATGGTATGATATTGCCACCCTTACTGCTGAGCTATCTTTGGAGCTGGGTGGTTGGAGAGTGGAGGCTGCTGTACTCCTCTCCAGTTCTCCCTTCCCTCAGCAGTGTCCTCTATTTAGGAATGTGAAATATAGTAACCCTAAGCATGAGGGCTAATATGTCAGATGTGAACTAATGTTAAGCTACTATTATACTTGTGACTTGAGCTTTCCCCCTACCATGAGGGTTGCCTTGAATAGCTATTTAAAGCTTCTTTTTACAAATATAGTACCAAATATGGAGACTGTCCAGAGAAGTTCTGGCAGAGATACATATTCTCTCGAGGAACTAATGGAAAAACAAAATACTAAGAAGTGGTGGTGATTTTATCTCCTAGAGAGAGTAAAGTATATTTCAGTAAAGTTTCAACATACATAAACAACTTTTTTTATAGAACTGAGTAACTGACTCACAATTTCAATAGTGCATGGAAACTTTTTTTTTATATCCTGACTTGCTGATGCACCCATCTGGGCGTATGTGGCGTGTACAAATCTTAAACATACATGCATGCATTGGACGTTGTGCATGTGCAAGTTAGAGGCACGCAGAAATGCACAGAGGGTTTAGTTCACATAAGATTGAAGATATGGAACTGTATGCCAAGTGCTAATGAAACAAAGACCAGTGTTTCAGCTGCAAACTCTCCTCTTGGCCTCTTGTAATTTGGCCATCTGTAATTTTACAATATTGATTAGACTTTTTCAAGGACACTAGAACATATAGAACTATCAGTCTGTAAGGGCACAATAAGCATTCATTATATGGATAAATGTACTACAAGTAACTCCTCCCTTAGTCGTCCCAGTTAACATCGTTTTGTTGTTGATCAATTAGGGAACGTGCTCATTTAAAATTGTGTAATACTCCCTTCTAATGTTGTTTGGCAGCCGCTTGCTTTGTCTACTGCTTCCAGGAAGAGCATCCCGTTGCAGTTAGCTGCTGGGGGCTTGGAACCATGCAGCCCCCATCAGCTCCCCCCATTAGCTCCCCTAAGTTCCCTGTGCAGCAGCTGCCTGCAGTTCAGCTGTGTCCCTCCCCCACTGCCACATGCTGCTCCTGCCCTCTGCCTTGGAGCTGCTTCCTGAGATTCCTGCTTGCTGTGCTGGGGGTTAGGGGAGAAGGGAAGGAAGAGGGGGGCTAATGTCAGGGTGTCCCCCTCCCCCTGCACCCTGCTTACCCCATCTTCCATACAGAGGGAGCTTGCAGCAAGCTGATCTAATTAACAAGGCAGTGTACTTCAGAGAAATGCGCATATCTCCCTCCATTCCTGCTGCCTTGCAGAGTGAGAGTTAACCCTTGAGGGCTCAGCCAATTGCTAGTTCATCATTTAGCAGTAAGGGAAATATCCCACCCTCTGACTCCTCCACCTCAACCAAGTTTCACAATCATCATCACTGTGTACCAGTATTAAATTATTTGTTTAAAACTTATACTGTGTGTGTGTATAATATAGTCTTTTGTCTGGTGCAAAATATTTCCCTGGAACCTAACCTCCTCATTTACATTAATTCTTATGGGGAAATTGGATTCATTTCACATTGTTTCGCTTAAAGTCGCATTTTTCAGGAACATAATTACAACATTAAGTGAGGAGTTACTTTACTAAAAGAAGTGGTTTCTAGGCAGAGAGACTGAAATAGGAACCAAATGAGAGAATATTTTTCTGCTCAAGATTACTCCTAGATAATTGAATAGTTTTAATATCTTATTATTTTAAATTAAATGATCCTAGCCCAAGTCTAAAGTATTATTGAATAACTGTTATATGTTGTTAAACAAGAATTGCATCTCATGTTCCCCTTGGGAGTATTCAGAAATACCATATATAATAAATGACCATTATCCATAATTCTTTATTTGTATAGATTTTAGGAAACTGATTCTACCAATCCTGTTCTGATATCCTATGTTAAGCCCCAGACCAGTGCCTTAATTACAAGTTCATGTTTCCTTTGATTTACTAGAACAAGGCACTGGAGTGTGACTTATTTATTATTTATATTACTGTAGTGCATAGAAGCATTAGTCAGGACTAGGACCCTATCATGCTTGGGTGCTGTACAAACACAGAACAAAAGACACCTCTCCGTCCGAAGGAGATTAGTCTAACAATAAGATGGGTACAGCCAGATAGAGAGTACAAGGAAACAATGAAATAATATTGGTTAGCAGGTCAAGAAGGATGAGGATGGAGTACTGGTTCTGAGCTTTAGCTAAGACGAGGTCATTAAAGACTTTAGCAAGAGCGGTTCAATGGAGCATAAGGAGCAGAAGCAGAATTGGAGAGGGTCTAGGATGAAATTGGAGTAGAGACATTCCAGACAGCCATTGTAAACAGCATATTCAATTAGATTAGAGGTTAAAGTGAGAAGGATCAGTAGCTGGAGAGACATGTGGGGTCAAAGATGGGATGTTTTAAGGTGGAAGAGACTAGATGATGCTTGTATTGTGAAGAGAAAAGAGCCAGAAGAGAGCAATAGGCTCAGGAGAAGAGTAAGGTAGGGGATGAGAGTGGGTCCTAGGGAGGCTGGGAGCTGGAATGGGATTTGGTCACTGGGGCAATTGGAGGAGTTAGAGGAGGAGAGCATATGAGACACTTCTGTCTCTGACAGAAGAAGGCAGTGAGAGTTATAGGAGGGGAAGGGAAGGCAAGCTGAGGGAAGGAGGAATTTTGTCATATTCTGTCAATTGTCTCTGAAGAAATCAGTGAGATCTTGTGCAGAGAGAGGAGTGGAGGCAGGAGGGAATGCCTCAGAGAGTTTGATTTATTAGTTTGACCTCAGTTTGATTATTGGTTCTGCCATAGACTTTGTGCGGGAATTTGGGCAACCTGCTCATTCTCTGTGCCTTAGTTCCCCATTTCCTTGTCTTTAAATTGGGGATAATACTTCTAGAGTAGCCTCTGCTTGGTTTTTAACCATTTATTCTAGCCTGGTTAAACCCATTCTTTGGACTGGCAATTTCTGAGAAAGCAGACCTGTTATACCACCTGCATCCTGAGGGTTTCTTGTTCCTACAGACTTATCCATTGTTGGTGGCAGCTGCCATTCAAAGCACTAAAAGGTGTCAAGTCCACTGTAGCCCTTCAGATAGATAGGGTCAAAAGCTAGATGCTCTAGGTAGAAAGATATACTCCTGTCTGACACTAGGTGAGTCTGTGAGTGGCAAACTACCAGTCAGTAAAGTTCAGATATCAATATGACTTATGAAATAAGATTGTACTCTTTGCCCAGTCTATGCTGGAAGTTCAGAGAGAACAGGTCAAAATCTTACTTACCAAAGGACAGTTAATAATTAAGACTTAGGTCTTATAACAGTGCTTTCATTGGTAGATCTCAAAGCACATTACAAAGGAAGACAATATTGTTATCCCTATTTTCAGGAAGGGGGAAACTGAGACAGTGACTTGCCCAAGGTCACCCAGTGGGCCAGTGACAGAATTGGGAATAGAATCCAGGTCTTCTGTCCTAGTCCAGTGATCTATCCAATGGACCACATTGACTTTCAGTTAGTTGCTAAGCATTTCTTGAGCATGTCCTCCAATACCTTCTATGTGGCTTCTGGAGCTGTAGCATCCGTCATTCCTTTGAGGCACTACTCATGGATATGTTTGTCTAGACCTCCTCTGGAAACAAAAACCTTGATAGAAGACTTCCCATCTGATGGTAAAGGGCTGTTTAGCTCTACAACAGATGATGTTCTAGAGAACTGAAAGACACCAGGTCTCCTACAAGGCTTCTGGGGATTTGTTACCAGCCATACCATTGGCATCTACATTGTATTCTTTTCAAACCAAACAATTCTAACAAACAGCGAAGAAGTTCAGAAGTTTGTTTGCTATTAGAGTTGGACGTCACAGTGGTGGTTCCCCAGGAATTTCAGGGGAAGGGATTTTATTCTAGGTGCTCTTCTGATCCCATCTCTGACTCATTCTAAATATTGAGAAGTTCAACTCTTCCACCATAAAGTTGTAACTCAGCGCAGTTAGCATAGTTCCATTATCTCCTTTTTTTATCTACAGAAAAACAAAAGTCTGGGGCTCTCAGTTGGCAGGATGCCTATTGTCACATCTCACTCACACCTTGGCATTGAAAATACCTATGGCTTTTGTGGAAGAGAGATCATTACCATTACAAACAATCCATTTAGCCCATCTTCTGCACTTTGAGTATTCACAAAGTTCCTTTCAGTGATACCCTAAAATCTCAGATGTGCAGCTATCTATGTCTACCTTTATTTAAATGATTGGTTCATCTGGGCATCATCATGGGAGGGCCTAGACAAAACTATGTCACAAATACAGCTATGTTTATGAAATTGATACACCTCTACCCCGATATAACATGACCCGATACAACACGAATTCTAATATAATGCAGTAAAGCAGCACCCCGGAGGGGCGGGACAGGGCTGCACACTCCGGTGGATCAAAGCAAGTTGAGGCAATTTTTGTTTGGACTCAACTTACCGAGGAGAATTTTGTTTGGTTGTAGAAGTTATCATTTACTCCATCAGCATTCACTCCATTTTTGTTCCAAGAGATCACATATATGGAACCTGAACAAACAAGGCCTGATTTTCAGAAGTTCTGATCACCTGCATTTTCCATTGATTAATTGAGGTTGTTAGTGCTCAGCACCTCTGGAAAATTAGACTTAAAACTTGCAATTATTCTTCTGCCACCAGGAGACCAACTCTGTAATCTCCATATTTTTTGCTATAAAGAAGTGAGTCTTCAGTTGAATGCCTGTACAAGTGTGTTTTCAGATACAAGTATTATCAACTGAAGGAAAACAACTTTGAACAAATTAAGGAAAGGAAGCCCAAAATGATAACTCCTTTTTCAGTTTAAAACTACACAGACTGCCCATTTAGTTTGATTCTTATTGCATTACAGAAATACACTGTCAACTGTACATTGATGTGGGTTTAAAATTGTTTGTGTTTTGGTTACTCACTCTTTTCCTTTCCTTGGCCTGAGAAATATTTTCTGTACATACCTGCACTAGCAGCCGCACAATTTGTTTGTGACAGTGGTTCATTTATAGGGAAATTGGGATGTGAGGTTACAACAGTCCTGCAGAACACACAAATTTTCTTTATGAATGGCACAGTAAGTCCTTGAAAAACTGATGCTTAAAGGAAGCTGTAAACTTTTTTCAAGGCAAACAGAACCATGCTCTTCTACCTGCTTAGCTCAAGGAAGTTATTCCACTATCTCAGGTTAAGATAACACTGTTACTACGGTGATTTTACTAAACTCTCTAATCTATTTGCTTGACTGAAGCAAAGTTGATTACTTATTTATGCCTTTAACTCTGACTGAAGATTCTTATTGGCTTAAATGCTGATTTCAAAAGCAAAATTAATCTGAAATACACAAATATATACTTTAGCACACAATCTGTTTTGGTCTAATTATGTACATGTAGTGAAGACTGTACATTTAAAAAACAACTTGCTATATTATATCCCTTATCTGTTTGCTGCCTCACGGAAGTTATTAGTTTTTAAACATGCTAGGTGCCTGATTTAGCTTGCAGAATAAGTAAGATTTCAAATCTTTTATATACCATATATAAGATTTAAAATAAATATTGGAAAAAGCTTTAAATACAAAAACATAGAGTAACTACCTCTATCTTTAGATACCAAGAAGATAGGCACATTCTAAAAATGAGAAATATATGGAACATAATATGACTTCCCACATTATTCTATCTGCATACTGCTCCATTATAATGATAGGGAGCCACAGAGCAAAAGTTGAATAATGGGGTTACTAAAGAAAAAACTAAACAATTTTTCGTTCATGTCTCTACAATATACTTTTCATGAGTCAAAATACTTTTATTTTGTTAAATGTTTTAAAAATATTGTTTTGCAAATATTGTGCCACATCATGTTGCTAAAAATAATTGCTTTAATTTAATATGAAAATTCAGTGCACTGAAGAGATGCGCTCATCAAATCTGCAATACCAATCTATAGTAATTTCTCATTTTAAAGTTCATACTGTTTCTAAAATACAATTTACTAAATTAGACCCTAAACTTCAGTGGTATTATATTAAATTCACCAGGAAAAGTTAAGCTTTGTTAAACAATTTTCTGAGCTGTTTGGACCATATTTTTCAATGTAGCGTGAGCATTTTGTGCTACACTGTCATTGTGAACTGGGCCTAAAACTGATGTTAGCTGACTCCAGGAGGTTCAACCTCTGGTGAGGGGAGTAGTGCTAAAATCGAGTTTGCTGGGTCGAATTTGGGGTAGTGCGGACACAAATCGATGATATTGCCCTCCAGGAGCTATCCCAGAGTGCTCCATTGTGACTGCTCTGGACAGCACTTTGAACTCCGATGCACTAGCCAGGTACACAGGAAAAGCCCTGGGAACTTTTGAATTTCATTTTCTGTCTGATTAGTGTGGCGAACTCAGCAGCACAGGTGACCATGCAGTCCCCCCAGAATCCTAGAGTGTAGAATGTTTCTGTGCTCCCCCTGATAACCTCACAGAAGTTATTAGTGGTAATCCCTGAGGTTATCGTAGATTAGAAGGTGAAAAAACGCACTTCTGATGACATGTTTTCTGAGCTCATGCAGTCCTCCCGCACTGATAGGGCACAGCTTAATGCATGGAGGCATTCAGTGGAAGAGACCAGGAAAGAATTAAGTGAGCGTGAAGAGCGGAGTCAGGATGCAATGCTGAAGCTAATGGGGGGCCAAATGGACATGATGAAGCAACTATTGGAGCTTCAGGACAGCCAACAAGAACACAGACCACTGCATCCACTGTATAACCGTATGCCTCCTCCCCAAGTTCCATAGCCGCCTCACCCAGATGCCCAAGAATGCGTGGGGGGGGAATGTTCCGGGCACCCAACCACTCCACGCCAGAGGATGGCCCAAGCAACAGAAGGCTGTCAGTCAAGCAGTTTGATTTTTATTGTGGCTCCAATAAGCAATGTGGCCTTGTCCTTCCCTCCTCCCCCACCCCATCCAGGCTACCTTGTCTGTTTTTGTTTTTTTTTTTAATTAATAAAGAATGAATGCATGGTTTCAAAACAGTAGTTACTTTATTCTGAAGTGGTGAGGGTGGTTGGCTCACAGGGAATTAACATCAACAGAGGGGGCGGATTTGCATCAAGGAGAAATACACACAACTGTTACACCAAAGCCTGGCCAGTCATGAAACTGGTTTTCAAAGCCTCTCTGCGCAGCGTGCCTTGCTGTGCTCTTCTAATCGCCCTGGTGTCTGGCGCAAAACAGTTGTCTGCCGTTGCTTTCACAGAGGGAGGGACAACTGATAACATGTACCCAAAACCACCCATGACAATATTTTTGCCCCATCAGGCATTGGGAGCTTAACCCAGAATTCCAATGGGTGGCAGAGACTGCAGGAACTGTGGGATAGCTACTCACTGGGCACCACTCCATAAGTCTACACTTGCCATGGTAGTGAGGACGTACTCCACCTACTTAATGTGCTTAGTGTGGGCATACACAATCGACTATATAAAATCCATTTCTAAAAATCGACTTCTGTAAAATCGACCTAATTGTAGTGTAGACATACCCTCAGTATCTAGCGAACTAGAAGAGATGTGTTTTCCTGTCTTAGAGTTTTGAGTAGCAGGCAACAGTAGTAAATGATATTGCTCCAATTTTTTATATCTTCAGACTGCTTTCCTCCCTCTATATTCTAGTTTTCATCCAGTACCTGTTTTCTACTCTCAAGTATAGAAAGATTCTTTGTAAAATTCTTTGAGGTGAGAATAGTAAGAGGAGTGTTTTGGTACTTAAAATGACCTGATCGCACCTGTGAGCTCTAGTCATGCTCGGCAATATTTTGGCTGTATCTTATGTAAATAGAGGAACCAAAAGTAAATCTTGTCTGTGTAGATACTTATGTTGGCCCCATCACAGTAGTATCTGCGTGCATCACAAAAAATGAATTTATGCTCATGACATCTTTATGAGGTACAGGAGTATTATTATTATTCTCCATTTATGGATGGATACCTGAGGCACAGAGGGATTAAGTGGCATGCCCAAAATCACACAGTAGAATTAATAAAAACTGAACCCAGAGCTCCTGAGTACCAGTCCTCTCCTGCATCTGTGGAATTATTCCTGCAGTTTCTGTCAATGGGGAGAGAAATCTCCTGCCAGGGATGGCAAATGTCCTATTCCATGCCAATCAGTGCTCCTAGTGAATGAGTCTAAATTGCTGTTATATGTTAATAGACAAAAGGGCCTGCCCAAAGGGAAATATTTCCCCCAACTTTCTGCATGAAGAGTTCAGTCTACTTCAGCTGATCCAGGGATGCAAGAGAGCTGTAACTACCATCTTGTTTTCTGGAGAAGTGCAGTGCATATGCTCTTTCTCCTCACTGTTTTTTTCTGGAAAATAGAGACCTCCATTTATGGTGTGACCAAGTCAGGGGACCTGATTATGATCCAATTGTCTTCTGACTTGGTTACAAAACTTTCATTGGGTTCCTCCGGAGACATGTCTAAGGCTTTAGCCTGGTGAGGAAACCTGGGTAAGACCTTATCTTTGCTACATTCAGAAACTATGTACAACCACATCAGGGGACTACTGTGGTGTTACTGGATCGCCTGGTTTGATGAGCATTTAATGAGCCTAGGAGAACATGAGTCTAAGCTTGCAATGTATAGGTTGATCTGGGTTATTGAAATTTGGTTTAGATGACTTCCTCCTACTTCCAGTGTTTCCATATTTTTAGCTGAGGGCCCTTGAACTACCCAAAACTCCATACATTACTCTAATGGGACAGTCTTCAAAGGGTGACAGCAGTAAAGTTCTCTTCTTACAAAATGTGTCTATATTCTAACCCAGAAGAAGACAGTTCTTGATGGATGTTCATTGTGTCTTTGGGTGCTTTCTTTTAGTTCTGTCTGTCAGAGACTCAAGTGCTCCTTCTGTTTGACTAGTTGTTAAAGTAAGTCCTAAGAAAATTTTATTGGTGACTACCTTTGTCAGGTGTATCAGACAATGTATCTCAAAAGCCCTTGAGGTAGAGAGGACTAATGTCCAGGGGAGTGGGAGTTTGTGGGGGAGGGGGAGAAGGGTGTCAGCCTTGTCATCTTGTTGGGTAGAAAATAATGAGGCCGTGGTGAGACTTAAAAATTACATTTTGTTTTTCTGCCTACTAGAGTTACGAGTCTTGTTTTGGCAGATGTGAAATTCAAGGTAAGATTGTAGGGTTGTTGTTTGTATTGGTAGGAATTGTTATACAGATTCTATTAGTAAAGTATTGATGAAAGGTTTAGAAAAATGCATTTTTACTTGCAAGAGGAATTCTTGCATCCCAAAACAACAGTTATGTAATATCTTTCTCGTGTTGTTTGGTGTGTTCATTTTTAAAGTTCTTGGGAACACGTGGTAGGAATTAATTGCCATCAGGCTGATATATTTAATCTGGTATCTTGTGTCCAGCAATGGTCAGTACAAAGTGCTTCTGAGGAAGTAACATTGTAGCATGATTGGTGGTAGGGAAATACTCACTTTTATCTGCCAAGGTGATGACTGACTTATGCCCTAAAGCAGTCTCAGATATAGGAATGTCTTTAGAATTTTTGCTCCCTTAGGCAAATTGGAAAATGTGCGCGCCTCACAGTCATAACTGGAAGACCAAGTTTAAAATCCACCTTGAGATTAAGTTAATGCTGGAGGTATATTTTATTTTTCTCTCTTTCTTTCTGAAGTGATAAGACAAAACTAAGTGAGAAAGATGGGGTGATTTGAATGATGGAAAAGCTTTTCATAATTGCAGAAGTTGGATGCTTTAGGGTTTGATACCAAATATTCTTCTGCCTTAGGCAGTTGGCTATTCCACTGATCTCGTGCCAGCTGTAGTGGAGGAGCAGAAGAGAAATTTGGATGTTTTGTTAGACTGTCTATTTAAAATTATCATAGATGTCCCTTGACTATCAACAAGTTTTCAGAGAGATGAACTTTAGAGAGCAGGAAAACTAAAAGTTTAAAGTAGTTTAGTTGTTTTTTTGTGCTGCTTGTGACTTGAGGAATAGAAGATGCAATTTATAAAATTAACTCGTTTTTGAATGTCGCTTACTATGCGCTTAATTAACTGAGAAATTAGTGTGGCGTTTCTTTCACCATTGAGATTGGGACAAAAGATGTGCTGAGGGGAGTCAGAATAGTGTTTTTATTTTTGGCCAGAGTCTAAAATAAATTTTACAAATTTTCTGCGTATCCATATTGCAGAAGAGATAATATTTTACCTGTGGTCACTGTGCTTTCAGATATAAATATCTTGTATGAGATCACTCAAGAATTATGCCAAGCAAGTAAAAAAGCAAGGACTTCACGTTTATTGAGCCTGATTCTCCTTGCACTTTTTATATCAGTTCTGATTCATCAACTTCAGTGGAGTCATTCCTCATTTAGACAAGTGTAAGCAAGTGGAGAATCAGGCTCTTTATCAGTAATACACATAATGGAAATACTTTAAAGTAAAAGGCATCTCTCTTTCTTCCACTTCCTCTGCATGCAAGTATGGTCACACTCATACTGTAAGTTGCATAGTGTTTTATGTGCTGAGTTTCCCCTCAGCAAAATAAGAATAGCAATAAATTTTAAGAATCAGAATTATTTGATACAGTGTTCTCTCTAGGCAGTACACTAAGATACAAACACACAATTTTCTTTTTGTTTAAAAGATAAATGTAAACCAAATGGTAAATCATAAATGACCTGTTTTAATAAAACAAAAACAAAACACTTCCTCGCTCACCAAACTAAACTGAAACAAAAGTATATTCTTTCCAGAGCGAAGATTAAGAAATCAGTGAAATAGTCTACCAACAGTATAAAAAACTGGAGAGGCCCTAGGAATGTGCAGATAATGATATCCAGCAGTGGAATGCTTGTATTAATGTGACTATATGGCATCATATTCATCCAAAAATCCATGTTTGCTTTCTTTCTTTTCCTTCAGAATTTTTCCTCAACCCTTTCTTTTCCACTTTTTTATGCCCCCATACTCAGCACGAAATCCATCTTTTTTCTCCTTGGTAGAAAGATTTCATTTATGTTGTTAATCTTCTAGATGGTATTTTAATTTGTTTTCAGTGTTAACTTTTTAACTCTGAAATTACTTTAATGTAGAAAATTAGAGAGGCAAGGTGGGTGAGGTGATATCTTTTTACTGGACCTCACCACTTTCTCTCTCATATCCTAAGACCAACACAGCTACAGCAGCGCTGTATATAACAAGTATAGAAATATTGACAAAGTTGAAAAAATAAATAGCCCTGACTTAGAGGAGACAGCTGTTTTACTGTCACGAGATGATGACAATGCAGTTCAGGATATATTAAGGAAAAATATATGTTAACAGTCTGGGATGTTTTCAAAAAGACACTTTTCAAAGTTCTTAGTTTTCATAAACAGTTTTAGTGTCTTTGACTTCTATCTTTTTATACTAGACTGGAACTATTCACATTGGCAAGCTTGTAACCTCATGTCTGGTCAACATTATAGTGCGTATCTTTTTTTTCTACAGATTCTTTTGCTATGTTATATACCATAGAAATAATCTGTGATCACACACATGAATTCTGTGTGGGAAACATGCTAAATAGTAAAATGAATGTTTTAACAGGTAAATGTTTGGATCATGTTTATTTTTATGTATATATAAAACCCATACGCTCTACTCATTTTCTGTACACTCTGTATTCAGCATTTAGAGTTGGAGGAAAAGGCAGTTCTTAATGTCTTTTGAGGTGGGGAGATAGCTTCAAAGGATATGACTGAACTATGAAGCAACGGTATTCACAGATCACATTTTCCCCTTACTTTCATTCTGAGTAGCTGCAGTTCATAGAAGCAAGCAAGTGGTATTTGCAAAGAGGCTGTTGCTGCCCTCTGGAGGTGAACAGTATTGCTTAGCTGTTGTCATCTCAAAAGGGCTAGTTGTGGATGTGCAGGTACCTTTTGTAAAGCAAAAGATGTTCTGTTCTTTCCTGTTCCACTATGCTAGATAGTTGCAAGCTGAAAACTGGAGAAACTTTGCCATTTGGGTACAATAAGGTAAGAATGTTTTTGACTTATCTTTGTGAAGTGTAACGTGCTCTAGTGACTCGCATTAGATCACATCTTGTTTTAAATCAATTCTGTATAATATTATATATCAAGTAATACTATGTTCTTTTTCTTACACAAATAGCAAAGGCTCTCTCATCTGTTTTATTGAAATCCAAGTACTTTTACAGATACTTTTTTCTGGAAAATGGTTAAATGGATTTTTGTGTGTGTGTGAAAACTATACATTCCCTTAAATATGCGCATATTGTAAAGTCAGAAAAATGAATGTATTTCTCAAGTTCAGAATGCTGTAGGTGGGAAGGAATAGCACTCATCTATATTAACAAACACATCACTTTCAAGCATCGTGTTTGTTTATAGATTAGGAACTATGAAACAGATTTTTTTTTTGTCATCCTACAGTGTGTGTTTGCGATCATGCAATTAGAGATCTAGTTAGAAAATAAGACAGTGGTGAAATTTCACCTTTGGTGTGCTCATATTAAGATCTCCATATTAAGAGGAACTCTTGTTTATCTAGTTACCAATTGAGTTATTTATGTTTAAAATATAGTTAAGAAAATTAGTTCACTTCCTCAGTACTTGCATACTGGTGAGTACTATATTGATTTTGTAAGGAAACTGCCTTTAGAATAACCACTCTTATTTAGATTTTTTTAGTAGCTGTAAACATCAGGCATATATTTACTGAGTTAATTTGATTATACCATTAGTAAAGTACTTGACTAAAAGAAAAATTTAAATATATCTTCCATCTTAAAGAAGCAATGCTAAAATATTATTCTCTTATATATCATTAGAATCTAAATTTAAAAGTAGTAAATAATTATGGGTAATCTCTATTAATTAAAATAAGATGACAATTTTATTTTGTAGTATGGAGATTCAGCTATTCAAACTATGATTATTTTTTCTAAATTATGGCTATTCAAGGTGAACTTGAGAAAATGATGTGCTACATTTACTATTAAAAAATAAAAAAATTCTCCTCTCACCCCTATGGGTGGTATGTGTCTTCCTCAACCTCGGGTCCTCTACCAGAGGCCTAGGAGTTTGAGGGTTCTGTGCAGTATCTTAGCTGTTCCTAGCACTGCACTCTTCTGGACAGACAGCTCTGATGTTGTTCCTGGGATCTGTTGGAGCCACTCACCCAGCTTAGGAGTCACAGCCCCGAGTGCTCCTACCACCACTGGGACCACTTTGGCCTTCACTTTCCACATCCTCTCTAGTTCCTCTTTCAGGCCCTGGTACTTCTCCAGCTTCTCATATTCCTTCTTCCTGATGTTGCTGTCACTTGGCACTGCTATATCTATCACCACCGCTGTCTTCTGCTCCTTGTCTATTACCACAATGTCTGGTTGATTGGCCAGTACCTGCCTGTCCGTCTGGATCTGGAAGTCCCACAGAATCTTAGCCCTGCTATTCTCCACAACCTTCTGTGGAATCTCCCATCTGGTCTTGGGAGGGTCTAGCCCATACGCTGTGCAGATGTTCCTGTACACAATGCCAGCCACTTGGTTGTGCCGTTCAGTGTATGCTGTTCCTGCCTGCATCTTACATCCTGCCACTATGTGTTGGACTGTCTCTGAGGCCTCTCTGCACAGTCTGCACCTTGGGTCCTCTCTAGTGTGGTAGACCCCTGCTTCAATGGATCTGGTGCTCAGTGCCTGTTCCTGTGCTGCTATGATCAGTGCCTCAGTGCTGTCTTTTAGTCCAGCCCTTTCCAGCCACTGGTAGGATTTCCCAATGTCAGCCACCTCAGCTATCTGTCGACAGTACATCCCATGCAGGGTCTTGTCTTGCCATGGCACTTCTTCTGCTTGGTCTTCCTCCCATGTCTGCTGCTGCCTCAGGCATTCTCTCAGCAGCTCATCTTTGGGGGCCATCTTACTGATGTACTCCTGGATGTTCCGGGTTTCATCCAGGACAGTGGCTTTGACGCTCACCAAGCCCCGCCCGCCTTCTTTCCGGCTGGTATACAGTCTCTGGGTGTTGGACTTGGGGTGGAAACCTCCGTGCATTGTGAGGAGCTTCCGGGTCTTCACATCGGCAGCCTCCATGTCCTCCTTTGGCCAGCTCACTATACCGGCAGGGTATCTGATGACCGGCAGGGCGTATCCGTTGATGGCGTGGATCTTGTTCTTCCCACTGAGCTGGCTCTTCAGGACCTGTCTTATCCTTTGGTGATACTTGGATGTTGCTGTCTTCCTTGCCTCCTCATCGTGGTTTCCATGTGACTGTGGGATGCCAAGGTACTTGTAGCTGGTCTGTATGTCTGCTATGTGGCCCGCTGGTAGTTCCACCCCATCAGTCTTGACTACCTTCCCTCTCTTCACTACCATCCGGCCACACTTCTCCAGTCCGAATGACATCCCGATATCCTCACTGTAGATCCGCGTCAGGTGGATTAGCGAGTCGATGTCTCGTTCATTCTTAGCATACAGCTTGATGTCATCCATGTAGAGGAGGTGGCTGATGGTAGTTCCACTCCTGAACCTGTACCCGTATCCAGTCCTTGTGATTATCTGGCTGAGGGGGTTTAAGCCTATGCAGAACAGCAGCGGGGACAGTGCATCACCTTGGTATATGCCGCACTTGATGGCCACTTGTGCAAGCTGCCTTGAGTTGACTTCTAGTGTTGTCTTCCATAGTCCCATTGAGTTCTTGAGGAAGGTCCTTAGTGTCCTGTTGACTTTGTATAGCGCCAGACATTCACAGATCCACGTGTGCGGCATTGAGTCGTAGGCTTTCCTGTAGTCAATCCAGGCTGTGCTCAGATTGGTCTGTCTAGACCTTGAGTCTTGGGCGACTGCTCTATCTATGAGCAACTGGTGTTTTGAGCCTCTGGTGTTGTTCCCAATGCCCTTCTGAGCTGTGCTCATGTACTGGCCCATGTGGTCCTGTAGCTTGGCAGCTATGATGCCTGATAGGACTTTCCATGTTGTGGGGAGGCAGGTTATTGGCCGGTAGTTGGACGGTTCTGTCCCCTTGCAGGGGTCTTTCATGATCAGCACTGTCCTTCCTTGTGTTAGCCAGTTTGGGTGGGAGCCTGCTGCTAGCAGCTGGTTCATCTGTGCTGCTAGGCGTTCATGCACTGCTGTTAGTTTCTTTAGCCAGTAGGTGTGGATCATGTCTGGTCCAGGTGCTGTCCAGCTCTTCATGTTCTTGACCCGCTGCTGGATGTCTTCTACTGTGATGGTGACTGGTTTCTGTTCTGGGAGATTGCTGTGCTCTGTTCTCAGGTCCTGCAGCCACTTTGCACTGGTGTGATGAGTCTTCTCTTTCTCCCATATGTTCTTCCAGTACTGTTCAGTTTCTGCTGCTGGTGGCTCTGCTGTTATTGTGTTGTTGCACTGCAGTTGGGAGTACACCTTGGATGGTTCTTTGGAGAACAGGGCATTTACTTTTTTGGC
Organism: Chelonoidis abingdonii; assembly: GCF_003597395.2. Classification (NCBI taxonomy): domain Eukaryota; kingdom Metazoa; phylum Chordata; order Testudines; family Testudinidae; genus Chelonoidis; species Chelonoidis abingdonii. Next base: position 62,430,194 of record NC_133774.1, on the reverse strand, counting down.
CTCTGCTTCTCTAGTGTATCTCCTTAGCCTGGTAGCCAGTGCTGTGAGCCTTTGTTTAGCAGTCTCTAGGGCTTCAGATGGAGTCAGGCCCTTGTATTTTTTCAGTAGCCGAGTCTTATCCTTAATCTCTACACCCTTCTGTAGTTCCACCAGCTGACTAACTTCTCTCCGAGTCGCCTTGATCTTATCCTCCAACCTCATTTTCCAGGGTGGGTACATACTGTTGTTCTTCTTGATCGTGTAGCCAAGCATCTCCAGGATTACAGAGGCTGTAGCGTATACCAGTTCATTGGTTTGAGTTATGGTGGTAGTAGGGATTGTCATGAGGGCTCTATTGGCATCTTCTAACATACTATCTGATGGTACTTCTCCACTGAGCCTTGGTAATCGGTCTCGAGGATTGACTGTAGCTAGTTTTTCCATGATCTTATGCCTCATATCAGCTGCTGTGCTCTGCAATGGAGGGGGTGGCAGTGAAGTTTCAGCTTCAGGTGTGGGCTGCACATCCACTTGTTCTTCCAGGTCTTCTTGAGTCTGGGATGTAATGTGGAGTTGGTCTATCTCAAGCTGTGAGAGCAGCTTCCTCTTTACTATGTTGAAGCGTTGGGTAACTAGCTGTTTCTCAGTAAGTGTGGATGTAGGTCTAATATATGTCACCTTTGAAATGGAGGAAGTTTCTCAGTTTTGGATCTTTCACGGGCATAAACATGACATCTGTCTATGGATATTGAACGAGTTATGCTTTGTATGCAGTGCTTATGATATAACTAGCACTGTGTAATCCTGCACTCTTCAGGCAAATCAGAGGCCTTTTGTGTGTTAAGTTTGTTCTAATTTGTTTAGAATTCTAGTTACCGCAGAAATTGATTAGCACTAAACGTGTCTGGCACTATGCTTTTCAGATTACTGAACAGTGTTGAGGAAATGCACATGATTTTTGTATTTAACTGGCACATGAAGGTGATTATAGGATCTCAAACTTCATTTTGGGGAAAAGTGTATTTTAAAAAAAAATCATATGCTTTTTCATGGACTTTGAAGCCCTTAGATATTTGTTTTACATAAGAGGACTGCAGCTCTTGGCTTGGAAGTCTATAAGATCTGTTAGCTAGTTCCTTGCAGTCCATCTGCTCCTTCACACACACCTATAACTTCCCAACAATCCTTTTAGCCAGAACAGCAGGGAAGCCCATACTCTTCAGCTATACTGAGAACTGAATACTTTTACACATGTGAAATTTATTTCATGAGGTTTTTTTCATTAATTCTGCTTAAAGAAGTAGATTCTTCCACTAGTAGTGATGATGGTACTCGTGGGATTTTTTTGAATTCAAGTGTGATTGGAGATTTTTTTGGATTCTGTGGAAGACTTTGAGCATTGATTGGAGTTATACCAGCAATATATTTGGCCTCATGAGACTCCAGAGAATCCCTCTCACCTAACAATTCCACAGGAAAAAATAATTTGTTTCTCTAGTGTTGAATTTCACTTTGAGACTTGTTTTGAAGACACCATCTCTTGGATTTATGAGTTATATGCGATATGTGTATGAAAGTCTGGAGTCAGGCTTTCATGGTGTATGATGTACATTAAAACCATACTAGTCTTTTTCTGAGGAAAATGAAACATGAACATTGATCATGTTTTATGTTCAGATGTATTTTCTCACTTGTATTCTTTGAACTTATTAGCAGCACTATGGCTCGAATGAATCCTGATTTGTTTTGCTGAAAGTGCTTGGTAGAAACTAATATTCCCACAGTGCTTATCTTATTGATGAAATCAGCAGTGTTGAAACATACAGTGACCATTCTGTTAGTTTTTCTAAAAACTGAAGCTCTTGGCTGTTTAACTACTTGCTTTTTGCCTGAAGACATGTGACATGCTGTACATCTATCAAGCTTACACAAGGCTGTATAAACATATGAAATATATCTTACATTCTTTTCAGTGGTACAGCGTCTGCCTTCAGAAAGAGTGGCCTTGGGCATTGGTGAACACTGGCAACATCGGGGCTGGGGGAGAGGGTTAAATTAACAGCATGCACAGACACTACAATATAGGCTTTCTCTAGCTTGTTCAAAAGTATTCAGCATTTATGCATATCTTGAGCACACTATAGTCTTATACAGGAAAAAAAAAAGCAGACAAACTACTTTTGAATCATTAGTTGCAATAGTGTTCTACCAGAGCCCACCAGAACTAGCAGACTGGCGACAAGAGAATAGATTTAACCACATGCCAGCTTTTATAATAAAGTTATTGTTTATTCTGAGCTTCAAAAGAAACAGAAAACAGCTGTATGACCTCTCCTTGTCTACTCTTGCCTATGCTTGTGTCAGAGTGTAGGAAACATGCAGCTAGGCGCTGCCATGAAAGGCAAGCTGTGTCTGTACTCACTCCGGTGTGTAACTACAGGCAGTGGTGAAAGGCTCCAGTAGGAGGTTAGTGGGTAGCAGGGAAAGGCTCTGGTAGTTCCTTGCAGGCAGCTGCCAGAGACTTTCCCTGCTGCCTCCTGCTGCCGGCGTCTTTCACTGTGGTGGAGAAAGGCACCGACAGAAGGCCAATACACTGCTAAAAATAACACTGCAAACATGGGAGGCACTACCCGGGTGTGTAGGCCTAACCTATCCTGAATCCTATGCCCTAGGATTTAGGCTTGTAGGACACTCTACATTACTCACCTAAGCACTGACTCAGTACACTGCTGTTTGTACCAGTGCTGGCTGGGTGTGCAAGTGTCCGTACTCCTCATGCCACTTTTGGTGGGAGCGATAGCTCAGTGGTTTGAGCATTGGCCTGCTAAACCCAGGGTTGTGAGCTCAATCCTTGAGGGGGCCATTTGGGGAACTGAGGTAAAAATCTGGGGATTGGTCCTGCTTTGAGCAGGAGGTTAGACTAGATGATTTCCTGAGGTCCCTTCTAACCCTAATATTCTAAGATAAACATGAGAGAAACAAACAAGGGTCAGGAAACTCTTAGAACCAAACATCATTGTTTAGCTTTTGTATCTGTAATATATTTTAAATTGTTAGCTTCCAAGAGGTTTCTCATGATTTGCTACCATGTTGAATATTTACTGTCTTTCTTGTGATAACAACATATGAACTTCTGTAAGTCTTTAAAAAAAATTGCTTAATTTATAAGTAGCCAGTGGGTATTTAGATTAATAGAAAGGACCATAATGCCAGCACTCTGCACAACATTCATATGGGATGAATAAGCTTACTAAAAATTTGTACAACAAGCTGAATAATCTGATAAAATATATTGCCTCAGGAATATTTTTTAGAATATTTGTTGATTTGCTAATAAAGGGTGGGGCCACTCTTTTTTTCTAATTTTATTTTTAGAAGGGATAAAACTATCAGAAAACCAATAATAGTTGCCCAAAATTTGTTTGAGGGAGGAGTTTGGGGGCCAAATTGCATCATCCTTTTTTCTCTCTGACCTCACTAAAAGGGTATCTTCTGAACAATGTTTGCTCAGCTTTCTCCTGTTAAATGGACATGACAAGGCAGGTAGGAAAATTAAGCTGCGGAGACAGCACAGCTGCCAGGGTCCCTTTTCGACCAGGCATGCCTAATGAGCAGATCATCTCTCTGCCCTTTGCCTGTGGCAGACTAGCAGGGAAATACCCATAGGATTTAATAATGACCTGTTTGCTGCTATTCCCATTCTGCTTTAACAGTTTTCTTTTAAAGGGGTTTGACGTATGTGAGGAAGCTGTTATGAAAGCCATGCTGCTGTGAGAAAAGAGATAACTGGGCAAAGGGCAGAGAGATGATGTTGATCTGTTTCCTTATTTCTTCGTGCTGGTATATGCAGAACGCAATTCCATCTACAGCCTCAGAAACCACCCTGACATCATCATCAAAGAGGCTGATAGAGGAGTTGCTGTTGTCATCATGAACAGGTCTGACTACCAAAAGGAGGCCGTCAGACAACTCTCCAATACCAAATTCTACAGGCCACTTCCCTCAGATCCCACTGAGGAATACACTAAGAAACTGCACCATCTACTCAGG
>NC_133774.1:62409959-62424532 GCF_003597395.2 Chelonoidis abingdonii | reverse complement strand
TCAACTTCTAGAACAGGGCCTCATCCTCCCTGATTGAACTAACCTCATTATCTCTAGCTTGCTTGCATATATATACCTGCCCCTGGAAATTTCCACTACATGCATCTGACGAAGTGGGTATTCACCCACGAAAGCTCATGCTCCAAAACGTCTGTTAGTCTATAAGGTGCCACAGGATTGTTTGCTGCATTTGTGGAACTGGCTGCAGAACCCACCTTTTGCTGCAGAAAGTTAAGCAAAATCTAAGCTTTCATTTTTTAAAGAGGTTTTCTGCAAAACGTAATTTCTTTTTCAAATTTAAAACTAGTATAATCTGATACAGAATGGTCCTTCTGAAACACTAATAGATGTGTGAATTGCCCTTATTAACCTAAGTGTTAATTATGAAACTTAGTGATAACCTTAACTATTTATTATCCAGCTATTTAACTGTTGATCATTTTAGTAAAACTTTCAGCAAACGTGTTTTTCTGTTGTCCTTGAGTACAGTGGAAGATATTGGCACAGTGAGTGTGGGGCTGCTTTTTTTGCTCTCTGTGGTTTCTGGCACTGGGAAGTAAGTGCAAGCTTCCTACACAGTTTTTTTCTAACTAAGTCATTTGTTTCTGTTTTCTAAAACAATAAAGATTATTGTAGCACAGCTTCTTAGAATAAGAGCTGTTGATTGGTATTGTTAGAGGGATAGGGCATCATCTGCTGAAACAATGTGACTTTGATATACATAAATTATAAAAGTTTTTTGTGATGATTGAAACAGAAAATGATGGAAATTTGAGGGAGGATAACAAATATGATTGCTTTCAGGCTGTGGGATTCATTAAAGAAACTAATTAAATGTTTTATGAAGTTGTTTTTGTTGGCACAGAGAGAGAAGTACACTATCTTGTTTGAGGCAGTTCTTCACCTGCCAAGTAGATTTAGGAAAAAGAATTTTCAAAGGTACATCCATCAGGAGTTTCCAGAGTACAGTATGTTTAAAATGGCATAACATGTAAATCCCTTCCTCCTAAAATGACAATCATTAGCCCTTAAAGACATGGCTGCCCTGAAAAGTTTATAGTCTAAAGCCCCAGTACTGCAATTTGTTGAGCATGGGTGGACTGCCATGCCCATGAAGACTCTCACTGACTTCAGTGGGGCTTTGCACGATTGCAACACTTGATTTTTATGCAATAGATTTCAGGTGTGGGGCTTAAATTCTGGCATGACACAGCAAGTGAGAATAGGAAACAAAATATGGTAAAGGAGAGAGGTAGGACAAGAGTTGAAATACTAGGATTTTGTGGTGACTTAAAGTGTGTTCCTTGGTTCTTTCTTTCTTTTTATACATTTTATTAACTCGCTCTGTATAGGTCATGTTGAAGGAGTGGGGTTTTAGAGGGGGTTGGAATGAGAAAAGGGTGGTGGCTTGGAAAACTGTTTCTAGTTTTAGAGGGCATTCTAGGAATGGAGGCATGTGGCTGAGCCTTATCTAATTGCAGTAGTAATGTTGCTGTTGAGTTAGTTTCCCTTGCTGGTAAGTTGGGTTAGCACTTCAGCTGAAACAAAAAATAAAATAAAATGAAGCACTGCTGAAATGTCTCACGTACCAATTACAATTGTTAATAGTATCCATATGTCAGAATATTTGGGTTGCAGGAGGAAGTTCTGGTAGGGGATCAAAAGTGATTAGTGTAATGTGGAAAATAAACACTTTTGAAGCTCTTACTTTTCAATCAAAAATAGAAACCAATATTTACTACAGACACCCATGTTTTCTGAAGAGTTAACCATCAGTTATATTTTAATTTTGATGGTTTAAGACTTTTTTTAATAGCACAGTTAAACATTGTTTTACAGAGTTATTTTAATTCTTTCTTAACCACAACATCCTTCCTGAAAATGTTAACAAAACAAAGTCCCACTCAGTGTTGTATATTGACAGAGACGGCCTGATTCTCTGTGCATTCAGATTTAGACTGTGACTCTTTTGCATGTAAAGGTTTAGGCCTATTTGATAATTACCTTCTCTTATTGGACTACACTTTGTTCTGCTGGGTCAGCCCACTCCCTGGGGTTAATTTGATTGAGATTTCTCAAGGAATCCAGGGAAGCCTTTTGTCAGTTTAGGTAGCTTTAACTAAGCCTTCATAGCACAACATAATCACTCTTGGAGATTCTTTCTTCAAAGTCTGTGCAAGAATAGCAATCCTTCCCCCAAATTAGTCTCTTACACCTGTAGGTCCAGTAACCAGATTTCCTGGCTTTTGCCTCAGCCTCAGCAACACAGAGCTCCCAGCCAGTCTCCCTTTTTTGTCTATTTGGTTTTCTGGAGCAATTTCTCTCAACGGTAACTTCAGTAGCAGTCCATTGAGACACTGCCTTTGACCCTTCAATTTCCTGGAGGATATTGCATTTCCTCCTCACTCAGCCATTCCTTGCTGATCTATCTATATAAGGGTCTGCTAATTAAGGTCCACCTCTTTCGCAGGTGCCATGGGTTGTGGCTAATCAGACAGCCAGGCCAGCTCCCAGGCCTCTGACTTTAAGAGAGGGATATCACTTATTCTTTCACAGTGCCACAGAGCTGCATCTGAGCCTGCTTCAATGGAGCTGTGCTGACTTGGAGCAGCTGAGGACCTGGCCCACTACGTCAGCTACTACTGATACATACATGTAGATATGTGTATGCATGGCAACTTTATGCTTACTTTCATATTTCTCCAAATGAGCTTGTAAATATCCTATTAACTTGTTTAAAGACACATTCCTCTGATGTGTAAGCACTTTTTCCAGTATAGGAGCCCTTTATTTTGGAAGGAATTCATTTCTGGAGGTCAGGTGTAGGTTGCAGCAGATTAACTACGTTACTCAAGTTCTTTAGATGGGCAAATATTTGAAATATTAAGAATATAAGAATGGCCATATTGGGTCAGACCAAAAGTCCGTCCAGCCCAGTATCCTGTCTGCCGACAGTGGCCAATGCCAGGTGCCCCAGAGGGAGTGAACCTAACAGGTAATGATCAAGTGATCTCTCTCGTGCCATCCATCTCCACCCTCTGACAAACAGAAGCTAGGGACATCAAGGCAAAGGCCTTGAAGAAGAATGCCTGTGTTCATGGCCACATAAACAGGGACAGAAATGTTGTTGGACAGAACAATAAAGATCCTGTGGGCCATTAAACCACTGTGTGGTCTTGGAAACCACTCTCAAATGGGTTGTAAGGAGATACCCCACACTACAAGAAGGATGTGGAAAAATTGAAAAGAGTCCAGCGGAGGGCAACAAAAATGATTAGGGGGCTGGAGCACATGACTTATGAGGAGAGGCTGAGGGAACTGGGATTATTTAATCTGCAGAAGAGAAGAATGAGGGGGAATTTGATAGCTGCTTTCAACTACCTGAAAGGGGGTTCCAAAAAGGATGGATCTAGACTGTTCTCAGTGGTAGCAGGTGACAGAACAAGGAGTAATGGTCTCAAGTTGCAGTGGGGAAGTTTACGTTGGATATTAGGAAAAACTTTTTCACTCAGAGTGGTGAAGCACTGGAATGGGTTACCTAGGGAGGTGATGGAATCTCCTTCCTTAGAGGTTTTTAAGGTCAGGCTTGACAAAGCCCTGGCTGGGATGATTTAGTTGGGAACTGGTCCTGCTTTGAGCAGGAAGTTGGACTAGATGACCTCCTGAGGTCCCTTCCAACCCTGATCTTCTATGATTAATGGTCTGAATTCTGATTTTGCTGTACTTTGGTATAATTCCATCAGTATGAACAGATGTAACTCCTAACTTCACTGGCGTAATTGAGCTCAGAATCAGACTCACTGTGTTTTGATCTTCCTTAACACGCTTTTTAAATGATGACATAGTTTGCGTGTAGCAGCAATTTTAGTTGTCTGCTTCAAAATTTGAAAAGTACATTCCCCACCTGTTTCAGTTTAACAGCGTTTTGTCTAGTGAATACATGGCATGTTGGAAGTAGGATATTGTGTTTTCTCTAATGTGAAATGGCCCTAAAAGCTGTTTGACTGTATTATTGAAGCAAGCTCTTTGCTGCTAGGATAAGACTAACAGTCCACTAGCTTATTCTTTTTATTTATGTCACATCCTTTATTTGTAATAAAAAAAACATTTTAGTGTATTGTTGTTACAGTAAAGGCATTGAATTGTTAAAGGCATGTCATCCAATTGCTCATTGGGTGGCACAATATGTTGTAAATTTGGAGATCTGGGCAAAACACTCTAAACTCAGGAGGTGAAACTTCCATCCTTTGCTTCACCTGGATGAATATCACAGGCTCTGGTAGAGAAGAGAGAGAGAGAGAGAACCTCCCTGAGCAACAAAGTACATACCATGGTATAAACTGCAGCCTGAGTCCGGCAGTTTCTCTGGAAATTCTTTAGGATAAATAAATGAATTTTCTATCATATATAAGAAAAAAGGGAGCAATTGTAAAAGCTCAAATGTGGTGTAACACTTAGATATGGATCGAAATTCACAAGCTGAAATAGATTAAACTGTGTCAGCTGCATTAACAGAAACTCCTCAGCAGATAATGACATCAGTGATTGTCATGACCAAAAACACACTAGGATTCTTGAAGACAAAACATTTTGTACATACATGGGTCTGCAAATCAGCCTGTTTTGTGCTAAGGTCCACAGGTTTGTTACAGGATTGGTACTGCAAACTGCACGCAGCATGGGGGTAAAAAATGTCATTCACTGGCACCAAGCAAATTCCCTACTTCCTGAAGTTCCTTTCCTTTTTTTTTTTTCTTTCTTCCTTCTGCCTTTTCAGTAGCTGGTGGCTCAGCCAGTCCTCCCTGGCTGCAGAGCTTTTTGAAGAGAAGTCCAAACTTTATTTCAGATTTTTAAACTAACAGTTTTGGTTCATTAATGTGTTTGTCTAATACCCAGCCAGTGCCCTCTGCAAGATTCACTGAGAGAAACAGGCTGAGAAAAGCTCAAGGCAAAAGGAAGTGAAGAAGAAAATTCACTTATCTCGTCTTGACAGTTCTTCTGACCAGGGCTCTACAGAGAGGTAAAGATGAGGGAAACACAGAGTGATGTGAATTCTGGAGTATCTTGGATTCAGTGCAGTCAGCACTTGGTGCCAGGGAAGTCAGTATTCATCCTCAGCAATGGCCTCCAGCTATCAGGAACAATTTTTTTCACCTGAATGAATGTTTTTCTGTTGAAAAATGCCTTTTTCACAAAACTGAAATTTTAAATTTTGGCCCTGATTTTGACTTTTCATCTGGAAAGTTGAGTTTACAGCTCCCTGACTGTCCACATGTGAAGTGAAACTGACAGAAGCTTTCCTAGAGGATTGGTGAGGCTGATTGCCCAGGCACTCTGCCACCCACTCCCTTCCCGCTCCTGTTCCACCGCCCCCCCTCCCCACGCCAGCTCTGGGAGCTGGACTGGGAGACATCGCTAGGCACAATTCTGCTTCCCCTCCAGCTCCAGGAGAGACAGAGAACCCCTGCCTTCCTTTTCTTCCCACTGCCTTCCCAGCTGCAGATCTTCCAGTGGTAGGAGGCTGAGTGTGCAAGTTCCCTGACTCTCTGGCAGCCAGGTTAGAAAGTCTTTCAGGCAAGGAGACAGGAAGACAACCGTCCCGCACCCCCGCGCCCCCCCACCTTTTGTTTGTTTGTTTGTTTTTTGTTTTCCACAAATGGAATTTTTCTTAAAGTCTTTCCATGAAAATGTTTGCATTTTTTTTTTAAAGTTTTGTCCTGGGTCAAGATGACTTTCCCTCATTCTCAAAAATAAATTTTACATGAAAAGGGATTTCATTTTCTAGCCAACTCTAGATTCAAGATCTTACCTCAGAAGGCTGATGTTTGAAGATAGCTATAATAGAAAAGAAGTGGTACTGAAACAAACAAACAAACAAAAAAACCCTATTTTTTATCTTTAAAAAAGATTAGGTTAGAAAAATTTCAACTAGCTCTAGTGATGGATGAAGTAGGTGGGTATATAGATAAATAAAAAAACCAAACAAACGGAGCATCATTTCTTCCATAACTAGAGGTGAGAAGGGGTTATTTTTTTCAAATTTTATATAAGAACAGTCATACCGGGTCAGATCAATAGGTCCATCTAACCCAGTATTCTGTCTATAACAGTGGCTGGTGCCAGATGCTTCAGAAAGAATGAACACAACAGGGCAATTTTGTCATTCAGTCCAAGCTTCTGGCGGTCAGAGGTTTAGGTTCACCCGGAGCATGGGGGTGTTTCCCTGACCATCAGGGTCGGTGTAACCACTAGGCAGCCGCCTAGAGCACCAAGATTTAGGGGCAGCAAAAAGTGGTGCCTCAAATTTTTTTTTACACTGTTGCTGGAAAATGAATGAATAAAGAAAAGAGAACCATTGTTGAACTTGCATTTTAACTTGTCATTCTTCTCTCGTACATTATAGCTATAGCCTACGCCAACTCTCTGTTGCGGGCACAAGCGTACTGCTTCACGACAGTACAAAGTGGCAATGATGTCATTTTTCTTGTCATGCGCAGCCATTACCCGTTCTGACAGGGTGTTCATAATGCTAAGTTTACTAGTTTTAGGAGGTTGTTGACTGAGGCTAACAATTTTTGTTGAGTTGTTTCAGATCTAAGACTCTGTCAGTTGCTGCTGCGTCATTTCACTAATACTTTGTGTCAATTGTGTGTGTATGTTAAATATTTGAGTGTATATGTTTATCATGTGCGAATATGCATGTGTAGGTTGTTAAAATTTGTCATATTGATATTGTCAGTTGTTGTATGACGGACTATTCTCCATTCTAATTTTATTAATAACAATAATTGGATATTCTAAAGGTAAAATAAAATGTAGTTTTTTTATTGAAAGAATGAAGGAAGGAAGTATATGTGAACAATGCCACATTATGCAGTATTTATTTTTTGAAAGTTTATAATGAGCGATGCTCCAGGGGGAGGGCGGGGGGAAAGGGGCGCAAGGTGGAAGTTTCGCCTAGGGTGCAAAATATCCTTGCGCTGGCCCCGCTGACCATCTTGACTAATAGCCATTTGTACTGGAATAAGTTGGGTGTTTCTCTTCAAAAGGTAGTTGTTTATCTTCAGAAGGACCCTGGTTCATTCAGCGCACAGGGCAGATCTGCTCCGGTTTGTGTAGTGAAGTAAGCTGTTGTCTATAGGAACCTTGGCTCACCTGAAGTTGAAGATTTGTAATGAAAGAGGTAGGGGGTTGCACTGAGAGAAAGGAGTATCGATCTTATGGTTAAGGCAGTTGAATACCCCTATGGAGACGCAGTCTGTCTGTCTCTCTGCCACTGAGTTCCTATGTGATGCTGGGCAAGTCACTTACACCAAACTTTTCAGATAGTCACTTTTGCATGTAATTAAAGGCTGTATCATAATGGGGGCTGAATTAAGGTTGTGTGGGCAACATCATTCTGGCATATCCTAAATTAAGAGTGCTTGATTTTGAAATCTTTTAATACTTTTTAATCTTAATTTTGTTATTTCCTATTTTTTTTATGGTTCAGTTTATTGATCATAGCAACCTTAACTAACACTAACTAAAGACTTTTGCTTGTGAATTTAGACAAAACTCACTGAAATGATGCATTTTTTAGGACATGTAAGAAAATCCATTTAAAAATGTCATGAGTCAGTAACAAGTTATAACTGAAGATCCGTTTATTTTACATTTAGACTATTGAAAATTGTACTGCTGGTTTAGACCTTTAACTGAAAATTAAAGCAGCACTCTCACTGATTTGATAAAAGCACTGATCAAGAGAGTTTAATGCAATGTCTACTAAACATAAAATATGGTTTATAATTGATCTCTCTCTCCTGATCTTTTTAATCAGACATCATATTTTCATCATGCTCATGTTTCTGTACAATTTGTTTTCTATTTCAGAGTTTGTCATAAACAGATAACTAAGATTTAATGTCTCTTGCACCTGCAAAGGGGTAACAAACAACACCTGACCAGAGGACCAATCAGGAAACAAGATACTTTCAAATCTCGGTGGAGGGAAGCCTTTGTTTGTGGTTTTTGGGCTTTGCTTTGTTCTCTCTAAGTCCTGGAAGGGACTAGACGTGCAACCAGGTTTCTGCCAATCTCCCTGCTACAGTCTCTTATATATTCAGAATAGTGAGTATTAAGTAGAAAGGTGGTTATAGTCTTTTAAATTGTTTTTCTTTATTTGCAGATGTGTAGTTTGCTGGAAGTGTGTTAAATTATATTTTGCTGGGGGGAGGCTTTTCTCTCTGGTGTCTATAAGCTGAAAGACCCTGTAATATTACATCTTGTATTTACAGAGATTTCTTAATTTTTCTTTCTTTTATTAAAACCTTCCTTTTAAAGACCTGTTTGATTTTTCCCCAGTTGAGGCTCCAGGGAATTGAGTCTGTACTTACCAGGAAAGTGGTGGGAGACAGGGAGAAAGAAGGAAGGGGGAATCCCTTTGTTTAGATTCTCGGAGCTTGCATCTGTATTGCCTCTGGCTGAGGTGGAAAGCCTCTATTTTAAGATTCAAGGAGTTTGAATCCCAGTATATTCCAGGGTAACCCAGGGAGGGAAAGCCTAGGAGAGGCACTAGTGAGGAAAAGAGTTTACTTTCCTTGTATTAAGATCCAGGGAGTCTGGATCTTGGGGGTCCCCAGGGAAGGTTTTGGGGAGATCAGAGTTTATCAAGCACTCAGAGTCCTGATTGGTGGCAGCGTATCAGATCTAAGCTGGTAATTAAGCTTAGAGGAATTCATGCTAGTACCTCATTTTTGGACTCTAAGGTTCAGATTGAGGAAAGAATACTGTGACAGAGTTCTATGGCAGTGATGGTTTTATTAGCTAAATAAACTGTTTTCTTTTGAGAGAAAAATTCATCCATATTTTCATTGTGAATTAAGTTGGATCCAAGAACTGTAATATCATTTAGCTAATAAGATTATTCCTAAATAGAATGAGACAAACTACCAACATAACAAAGTAATTTCAAAGTGCAGTATACAGCTGAAAAGTATCAGAGTGGTAGCTGTGTTAATCTGGATCTATAAAAGCAGCAAAGAGTCCTGTAGCACCTTATAGACTAACAATACGTTTGTTAGTCTATAAGGTGTTAGTTTATAAGGTGCCACAGGACTCTTTGCAGCTGAAAAGTAATTGTTCAAGCATTGTTTCCCTTAGAGGATTTCTAGTTGTCTAAGAGCTTAAACACTTAATGATTACTCATTCTATGAAACAAGATATTAAAGGCCTTCTGCTATCTGCCATTTCAATATTTTTATTTGACTTCATATTGAAGATAATATATTTCAAGACCCTCACTACATTCTAGGATGCTAGAGAAGAAGACAAAATTTTCCTTCAGACTCTCTGCTTCTTCAGATGTCTTAGCTTTATCTTTCAGTACTAACTTAAAGGAATGGCAGATATCACAATAAAGATATAGGTCTGGTTCTGGGGTGTCTATTGTGGATACTTATGTGGAAGAAAATACTTCTCACTTCAAGTGACACGGTGGAGTGTGAGAATTTTAAGAAAGTAATGTTGACAATATTAACCAGTAGATTCAGAGAAGCTTCTAGTCTCTAAAGGACATTTCCTAGGTTCCTTTCTGCAAATTGACACTGCCTGATTTGTGTTTTTTTTATGTATGCAACAGATGGCACAAGGTCTGAAAGCTGCCTTTCAACCATTGAATGCTGACTTTGATTTTGGCTAGTGTTATAGGCTATGATGGTCCTAAGTACATAAGGAGCAACTTATTTGGACATGAATTTCAGTAAGACCCAAGATATAAAATAGTGGATTAAAACAAATCCCTAAATGTAAATTTAAAATCCTTGTAAAACAATTCAATAGCAAGATTTTTAATCCCTGGGTGGTATTTCCAATTTTGTCTGGAACGCTTATTGTATGAAGTGTTTGGTAATCTGTTGTCATAAAGTTTGTCTTAACATTTTTTTCCAAAGGAGACAGCAGCCTTTCAGTGATCCCTGTGTACTAACAGTCATTTTCTGACTGCTATTTTTTGTTATATTTGTTAAAGATAATTGGAAAGGTGGTTCATTTGCTAGTCATATCTATAGTTTGTCTCTATTTTTTATCATTTAGTTGAATAAGCACCACTCCTAATGCAGAGATAGTGGCTCAACTTTCTACCATTTACTGTTTGCAGTTTTGATGTAGCTGTGTGGGTCCCAGGGTATTAGAGACAAAAGGTGGATGAGGTAGTATATTTTACTGAACCAACTTCTGTTGGTGAAAGAGACAAGCTTTTGAGCTCACACAGAGCTCTTCTTCAGGTGAGACCTGAACAAATGAGTTGCCAAATTCTGCATCAGCTTTGGTTTTTAGATGTGCTGTGTAGTGTCTCCTGTTTAACCTGGGAGGCTCCTGATTTTGTTTGTTCTCACACAGGCTTTTCATTGCCAGGGGAAGCATTGCTAGTTTATATGGTCTTGGCTAGGTTACTCAAGTCTATGGTAGAGTGTCTCGCCTCCACATCCTATTAGGCCTCAGGGTGTAGCAGTTATGCCTCACACCCTCTTTTTGGCCCTAGGAGGGGCTTTCATACTGGATTGTTTTAGTTTTGGAAAATAATCTTATTCCTGAAGAAAGGCACTGGAAATCTGCTGCTGCAAGCTTTGTGACTCAGTGGCTTAAATTGGTATTATCTTCACCAGCCTTCCATTTGTTTCCGTTAACTAACTAACATCACCATCTCTATATTGAGTCTGTCCATTAATTCTTATTCATGCCCCATTCGTATCCAAATACTGAGCAAGGCAATTGACTGTCTTGGCTGGATCAAGTGCTAGTGAAGAGATGGGAGCTGAGGTGCTTTAAGCATGTTGATGACACCCAGCTCTGTCTTCCTAATACCCTCCATATGCATTTGAAAGGAAAAGTTGTTTCAGAATCAAAAGATTACAAATGAGTTTCACTTTGTTTTGCTTTGCAAATTTATAGTGTTTGCTGGACTATGTAGTTAGGTCAAATGTTATTTTTATTTGCTTTATTAATTTGAATTTTCTAATCAATGTCAGAAGTTTTACTGGCAAATTATCAACATGGTACAAGTATAACATTTTTTAATTTTGGTGTAAAAAATCCCATAAGAACTTATAGTAGAGCTTTGATGCTAAAATCTAACCCTCAGCCACCAGCCAAGAGAGTTCTGCAGAAACAACACCATTTTTATCCATTAACTACTTCACTGGATCCATAAAATATAAAAGGTCAAGATTAAGGCTTTAATATATGTGGGAATTTACTAGTTCTTGAAATAATCCAGAACTTTCAGGAACTGAGCTGTAGCTATTCACCTGAATAACAAAAGAAAAATAACAAGGAGTCCGGTGGCATCTTCAGGACTAACAGATTTATTTGAGCATAATGCATCTGAAGAAGTGGGTTTTTTACCTACAAAAGCTTATGCCCAAATAAATCTGTTACTCTTTGTGGTGCCACTGGACTCCTTGTTGCTTTGGGGATACAGACTAACACGGCTACCCCCTGATAAAAGAAAAATAGCCTTTCCTGTATCTGTCAGAACAAAACAAATTATGAAAAAATGAACTGAATAAAATAAACTTTAAAATAACAATGGGAAAAGAAGGAAAAATATTATTTATTTCAAAGGCTGATTACACAGAGGGCTAGATTGCTACCAGTGACTTTGGAGGATTAGTCACCCCAGAGAAGGCAGAAATAAGGTGGGCTATAATCTTGCTCTCCCTGGCAGGTCATAGAGAGAGGACTATGCTGCACCATCCTTGATGATTTTAGTTTTCCCAGGTGTGGAAACTTCTGTTGTAAGGAGCAGATGTTGGCATCTGAGGAACTTACGTTGGTTTCTTTTTGGTTTGGTTTGTTCTCTAGGTAGCAGAAACCCAGTGCAAGTGGGAATATTCTAAACTGAAAGTGGGATCCATTTTTTTTTTGAGGGGTTAGCAGTTTTTAATTGTTAAGTTAATTTTTCTGTGAACCAGCTTCTGATCCCATACCAGTGTAACACCATAGGCTTCAGTGTAATTATTTCTGATTTACACCAGACAAAGTGAAATTGGAATTATGCTCCATTAATTTTATTATACAACAGATATGACATATCACTATTAGACAGCTGTAAATAAAAGGAAATTTGCAAAAGCTATGAAAATATATCCAGGGTCTCTGCTTTCAGAATGAAGCTGTCCCCTGGGTGGTGTAACTAGAGAGAACTTACTGGAATTCAGACAAGGTGAAGACAGAATGGCATGGAGAACACCTGCAGTTCCTATACTGATGTTTCTAGAAAGAGTCTATTTGTTGAAATGCCATGGACATCAATGGTGTTATATAAATAATACTAAAAGTTTGGTCACAGTGTTCCTTCAATACTTTGTGTATGAATGCTTCCATTTCTTTTCTGTACTCTTATTCCCTTTCTTATTTTGGCAGACCTGCCACTCTGGAACATAGCCATGGTAGCGCTGGCAGTGATAGGAGACATGCCAAGGATGTTTCCACCAAGATTAAGCTGGCCCACCACTGCCTATGCTACTGTGGCTGCACTGCTACTTATATTCACACTAGTTCAGTGAGAGCTAGCATGACTATATGTATGCAAGATGGGAATCTCACCCCTAGCTAGTAGTGTAGACATAAGCTAAGAGTTAGCCAGCTGGGCTTCCACTAACAATGATTAGGTCAAGCATTTTGTAGTCATCACTATTGTAACATACATTACTTGTTCTGCACCAGTCTAGACTGGGCGGGAAGTTCAGAGCTCTCTTCATGAATGCATGTGCCTGGCTCCACTCCATTAGACCACAAACCTGTAATTGACTCCATATGAGTGGATATTGGTGTCCCTGTGAGGAGTTCCAGTGAAGTCAGAGGACTTTGTGTGGGCTTGGGGTTCTGCAGGATTTTGGGCTTGGGGTTTTGCAGCCTTAGTTCTAGGATGTATTTTTTGTTCTTTATTCTGCCATATGTATTATATAGTTATTTTGTTGTGGTTTTTTTGCCTTTCAGAGAACAAATACTATTGGAACTAGTAATGCAGATTTTCCCTTGGCTGATTCCGGAATGTACCAGTTGGACATTACATTAAAAAGGGGTCAAAATTTAGCAGCGCGGGATCGTGGAGGTAAGAATATGCTGATAAATGTGGTTTTATATGTGTCATGTAAGTTATGTTTTTGGTGGTTGAATGAAATGCAGTACTAATACTTCTAATGGCTTATTGGCCTGAAAAGTGTCTTTAAGGGCCTGTCTGTATGGGAACACTTAGGAAAGTTAACCCAAATGAACTAAAGGTGTGAATTTAAAGTGCATTAGTTAAACCATATTGATCCTCTGTGTGGATGATTTCATTCAGAAGCTACAGCTAAAGTGAACTGTGGACCCTTTACTTCTGAATGAAAACATCCACACAGGAGATTTAGTTAACTGGCTTAACTTTCCTATGTGTCCCCATGTAGGCAAGCCCTAAGTGTTAGGTTGTAATGTTTGGCTAAGAACAAATATGTCCAAAAGTGTTTCTCTGAGATAAATAATGCACATACATTAAAAAACTCTACTTGATCAATTTTTTGGTCATAGTCTTGCAAATACATTGTGTCTACAGCTGCTGGCTACATATTAGTGCTTCACAAGTTGCATTTGGGTCATGCACTGGGCACCCTAGTTTAGAAAAAAGGAAACATTCTTATAGGGCAAATTGACCTACAGGAATACACGGTTTAATATAAAAAAAAAAAAATTCCCCTCTCACCCCTATGGGTGGTACGTGTCTTCCTCAACCTCGGGTCCTCTACCAGAGGCCTGGGAGTTTGAGGGTTCTGCGCAGTATCTTAGCTGTTCCTAGCACTGCACTCCTTGGACCAAGAGCTCTGATGGTTGTTCCTGGATCATGTTGAAAGCCTACTACGCTCAGCTTAGAGTCAAGCCCCGATTGCCCTACCACCATGGAACTTGGCCTTCACTTTCCTAGCATTCTCATAAGTCCTTCAGGCCACTGGTACTTCTCACTTGCTCACATCTTCGTTCCTGATGTGACTGGCAATGTGCAGAGCTATATCTATCCTATACCCGGTCTTCTTGTCCCTGCCTATTACCAGATGTTGGTTGATGGCATACGTGCCTGATCCATAGCTGTGATCGAAGTCACAAGAATTTAGCCTGCTATTCCTCCAAACTTCTGTGGAATCATCCCAATACTGTCTTGGGAGGGTCTAGCCCAAATAGCGTAGCAGATGTTACCTGTACACAAGCAAGCCCTTGGTTGGCCGATTCAGATGTATAGCTTTTCTGCTGCAATCTAACAAATCTGTCACTATGTGTTAGACTGTCCATGAGCTCATTGACAGTCTGCACCTGGGTCTTCATAGTGTGGTAGACGCAAATCTTATAATGGATGGTGTCAGTGCCTGTTCTAGGTGCTGCTATGATCAGTGCCATCGTGTGTCTTTAGTCAGCTTTCACCACTGGTGAAGGATTTACCAATGTCAAGCCCACCATCACTTTGTCGATGGTAACTCATCAGTTGGTATTCCGTGACTTCTCTGCCTGGTCTTCTCCACTGTCGTGTTGCCCACAGGCATTCTCTCACATCTTGGGGCCAT
>NC_133774.1:62334653-62409859 GCF_003597395.2 Chelonoidis abingdonii | reverse complement strand
TCCATGATCTTATGCCTCATAACAGCTGCTGTGCTCTGCAATGGAGGGGGTGGCAGTGAAGTTTCAGCTTCAGGTGTGGGCTGCACATCCACTTGTTCTTCCAGGTCTTCTTGAGTCTGGGATGTAATGTGTATATATATATTTTTTCCAGTGGTGCAGAACCTGCATCTGCAGCTCCCATTGAAAACCAGACCATCTGAACATAACATATATTCAGACTTTTATGAGGAGCCAGTCTGATGTGAAAATCTGACTAAAAAATACTTTGAATCTGTTGTGAAATAGATACCGAAGAGCTGTATGGGAAATATAATAGCAACAAGAATATTGTTAAGAATTTTTCCAAGAAAGACTTATTGGTCATCACATGATCAGTCTAAATTTACCTGGCTAGATTCAGGTCTCAGCTACAGTGGTGTAAATCTGGAGTAATTCAATTTAAATCAATGGTGTTACTTCAGATTTACACCAGTGTAACAGATCTGAATATGGCTCTCTGTTTCAAAAATAACTTATCACTCTGTTCTTCCTTGTGGTATATAGATACATTAGCAAAGTATGATCATTATGATCTATAAGGTAGAAAGATGCCCATATAATTGACTCAGTCTCTGAATCAAATTCATTAGAATAAAAACATAACTTTAAACTTTAAATTAAAATATGAGTACAAATTTCTTGCTTTTCGTGTGAGCAAGATTTTTATAACTAACTAGCATAATTACATTTTGTTATTATTTTTCTTCCATAATTTAGAAGTTTAATTCTTTTGGTAGGCCTTTAGAAATTTGGGGGCATTAATCAGGCAACCATGCTAGAGAGCATCTGAACTCCCTGCACACTGCAGAGATGCTCTGTATTAGCCTTGTGTAGGCCAGGACAGAAGGTGGTGGGGTGACCAGATGTCCCGATTTTGACTCCTTGATCTGGAGCAATGTTACGGACATTGCTCTTGTGACATTCTATATCTTGGTGGAGCACCCTGTAATCCCTATATTCCTTATTTATATATAATTTTGATCTTGCATATAAAGCATGCCATGTGAGGTATCGGGAGAAAGGTTATGATCTGCCGAAAGTCATTGTTCTATCTAAATATGCATATCTGTAGTGCATATGAAGTTATGTGATTGTGTTGTATGGTTGTCACTAAAACATGCTGTAAGATGGAGAATGAGTCAGATAGTAGCTCTCCAGCAGCAGCAAGAAAAGTAACTAGTGGCTGGGCGTGAGTTGAACAGCCATCAGCAGCCATTGTCCAGAAACAGAACTACAATGCAATGACACACTTGGACAAGGCCACACCAGTGCAATTGCTCAACTTCGCCTGGGGACTCAGCAATGTCCGCCAGACATGGACTTGTATTCTCCAAGCACATGAGACTAAAGGTATAAAAGAGAACACAGTGGCCCCAGCCTGGCCTTTTCGCTTCCTCCCCGCTTGTGCTGCAAGCAACAAGGACACTCAGAAGACTGAAGACTCCAACAGAGGAGACTGGACAGGTTTCAAGGGTGAAACCTGTGTACTATGAATTGCAATATCCAGTGGGGTGAGAAAAACTTCGGTTCCCACTCAGCCTATCAAATTCATTGGAGCCCCATAAGATTTGACAAGCTTGCAGACTGGCTATTTTAAAACGATTCACCACCTTTGTCTCAATCTGAAGTCTGAGCCTTACACAACAGTTTGGATGTGCTTGAGGTTCTTGGTCCACATGTCTGCTTGCATGCAAGTGGTCCAGTTTTCAAGGTTGCGTTTTAGCCCTCTTCAAATGTGGCTCAGGACAGTTTACTGTCTAACTCTTCACTCTTTGCATGGATTGGTCCATGTCCCATCACTGATTCTGGATTCCTTACAGTGGTGGACACTTCCAGAGAATGTTTGTTAGCATGTTTCCTTCATCTGGCCCTTATAAACTAGGCCTGTTGTCAGATCTTGTGGGGAAGGAATCTTATCCCAGTGAAAAAACAGATTCTTTGAGCCAGTTTTGCTCCTGAAGGTAATTAGTATTTGGAAGGGGGCTTCTCAAAATCAGGATATCTCAAGATAGTTCTTCCTTTTTCAGTGCATCCTTCTTTCCATCATCCATGCTTCCTCACCTGGAAATAGTGATCTGAAGGTAATATCCCCCAAGATAATTTAAAAAAAAAAGAGTCTAACACACCACTTTGGTGCTTCCCACTTCAACAGGGAGTCCATCACAGCTTAGTGAGGTAACCTTCCTGATTAAATTTAATAAAAACTAAGAACAGAGAAAGCAGCAGAATTATTCAGATACAATGATCTGTGGCACAGATACACAATGAAAACGATACATAAATACTATATATGACAGGAAACACACTTTCTCAGTTAAACTAGATAGAAAATTCTTTGCGCTTACATCAGAGGAAAAAGTCATATCTAATAAACATGACTATTAGTAGTTGAGTGATCCACGTCATATAGCAGCCATCCTGTTAGAGCGGAGCTGCTGTTGTAACTTGCATCCTCGTCCAATTGGCTGCCCACCTAACTAAGTTGAAACCAGGAAACAAAACACTCAAGATCACCAGGGTACAGAGAAGATCAAGTTTGTGCTGCAGTGTTGAGAGGAATCCAGCAATAGACTATTTGGGTGAGTCAAACAATGTTTTGCCCAATTCCTGTTTGAAATACCCTATTGTTATTTTTATTAATTATTTATATTACAATAGTGCCTGGAAGTCCCATTCAAGATTGGGCCCCGTTGTGGTCAACTAAGAGATCACCCTCCCTAAATACTCGTGTGTATCGACTATTTAGACTATGAGGAAGGGAAACTGATGGACAGAGAGATGAATTGGCTTGCCTGAAGTCCTAAATCAGTGCCCTGTCTACAGTATCATATTACTATCTCGTCCCATGGGGACACTTAGACCTGGGTACAGTCATGTTAAAGACTTCTTGATAAGGAGCTGGGTCTTTTCCTTAGCATTCTCGGGAGAAAACAGGGCTAGATTTACATCTCTTTTAATCTCCTCCTAATCATATCACTGATGAGCATAGCAGGCAGCTGCATCAGTTGTGGGAGGAAAATAGTAAGAAGCACTTAACACTGAATTAACAGTATCTATTCTTCAAATTACTGTTGTTCTAGGCTCTTTCTCATGTTGCTTGTCTGACTCATTTCAAGCTAAGAAGTCTAAATTTCTAGGTGGGATTCAGGGCAGAGTGCTGCATCCTGGCAGGATCGGGAGGCTGTCAGATGAAAATTATTGGACTCGAAGTCCATCTCAGCAGAGTATTATTTGCTTTTGACTACTAGTCGAGACAGAAGCTCATTTATTTCCTGAGTCTCCTTACAGGCCTGCCCACTGGTTGTTTGTCTCGTTGCTTTTTATAATATGGGCATCTTGCATTGAGATCTGCTAACTAGGACCCCTGACCTGTTTGTAGTCCTATTGACTTCCTTGAGATTTTTGCACAGGTGCAGGATTCTGTGTTTCAAGGTTTTGACAAAGGACTGGCACCTGAATCTAAGACTTTTTTAAATACACATCTCTGTGCCGATATAACCTATTGCAGTGAAAATATTGCATTAATAAGAGTGAGTAGTAGAACAAATGGAAATTTTGTCCTATTTAACATTTTATAATTATTTAAACTGTAACATACCTCTGTGGTGCACAGTGCATAGCTGGCATGCTTTTCAGTGTTCGTAGATGGCTTCTGTTGCTCACGATCCCTGCTCAGAATTGGATGGAAATCTGCCTTTTCATAGTGATTTATTCGATTAAACAATTCTAGAATAAAATCTGGTCCTGTGGATTTGCTACATTCCTGTAACACATCTTAGGGGAGAATCCATATGGTATTTAGATATCCAGATCAGTGGCCTGATTTTTAAAAAAATAATTTTTTTGAGCTGCAGATTATTCAGTGCTCGTGCTCACTACTTCTAAAATATCAACTTATTTATTGTAATTAGTGTCTAACCTAACCTTAGGCACTCAAGTTTGAAAAATTTGGCCATTGTCCACAGGAAATCTTTGATCCTTCCTGCCTCTGGCCTTCCTCCACTCAAAGAAAAAAATGTAGTAACTTCTGGTGGAGATGGAGACAAAGGCCAGTTTCCATCTAGATGAATGGATATATGGCTGGATACATACAGAAAAAATATATTTTTAAATGAACACAGTATTGAAACATATAATTAAAGACTTTTTATCCTTTTAAAAAATGTATTTGAGTGTCTGATTTTAGTGCCTGATTAGATTTAGTGCCTGATTTCACCCACAATATGTTTATCGCATTCAGATGCTACAGATATAGGGTCATATGAGTACCTAAATTGACAATGTGCCAAAACAGGATAATTACAAATCTGAAAATTACTTTCCATATTCAATGTTTTTGACCTGTTTGTAGAATAAAAGGTAGAAGGCGTTTTCCATTTTTTCATAAGTATTTCAGTTCCATGGCAGGTGTTGCATTTATTTCATCAGAGCATCAGTAAAAAATTTGAATGTCAATTTCTACCACCCTTAATTACATTGACTACTATGACAAGTTTCAGAGTAACAGCTGTGTTAGTCTGTATCTGCAAAAAGAACAGGAGTGCTTGTGGCACCTTAGAGACTAACAAATTTATTTCAGCATGAGCTTTCGTGAGCTACAGCTCACTTCTAAGGATCACTTCTAAGTGAGCTGTAGCTCACAAAAGCTCATGCTGAAATAAATTCGTTAGTCTCTAAGGTCCCACAAGTACTCCTATTCTTATTGACTACTATATTACTGTCTGAGAAGCTCCGCTATTCTCAAGTAGCTCCGCTATTCTCAGTGCCAGTATGTGCTTACACATAATACATTATTACTTGATGTGAGTCAGAGTAAGGGTCTGGCTCTCTGAAAACACTTTCTCCAATAATGTGATTGTTATTTTGTGAAAGGGTGGGACAAGGGTGTTGTTTTTTTGCTATTAGAAAGTAGACAACCCTAGCAAAGGGGCTCAATGTGATTGATTCAGCTGTGTGTGTCAGAAGAAGAAAGCATTCAGAAATCTGTAATAACGATAAATCAGCTGGTAGCATAGCCCTGAGAAGGAGCAGAGATAAAACTCCGTGGAGCAAGGACTGGCTGGAAAACAGACTTGGATTTACAAATAAGGACACCTGTTTTTGTACCTACTGTGTTCAGAGAAAAGGAACCTGTGTAAAATTCTTTGTAAAGAAATAGGATTGCATCAAAGAAATAACTGACTTCATCAGTTATTCACTCATGGCCAGACTAATTTTCTGGACCATTCCTGACAGGTGTTTGTTTAACGTGCTCTTTATAATCTCCACAGATGGATTCCACAACCTCCCTAGGAAATTTATTCCAATGCTTAACCACCCTGACAGTGGGAAGTTTTTCCTAATGTCCAACCTAAACCATCCTTGCTGCAATTTAAGCCCATTGCTGCTTGTCCTATCCTCAGGCCTGGTCGACATTAGTCTGTTATTTCAGAATTAGCTGAGTTAATTCGAAAAAAACCCCTAATGATTCCATCCACATGACCAAACCGTTTTTTCGATTTAAAGGACTCTTTAATCCAATTTCTATACTCCTCGGCAAGCGGAGTAGCGCTTAAATCGAGATCGCAATCCCAGGTTAAAGGGATTGTGGACGCAATTCAACATTATTGGCCTCTAGGAGCTATCCCAGAATGCTCCCTTGTGACCGCTCTGGACAACACTCTCAATTCCGATGCACTAGCCAAGTGGGCAGGAAAAGCCCTGGGAATTTTTGAATTTCATTCCCTGTTTGGTCACTATCACACAGAGGACCATGGAGAGTCCACTATCACAGGAGATCACACAGTCCCGGATTCGCAGATAAGCTCCCGACTGACTGGTAGCTGTTGAGCGTTTCAAGCTTCCACAGTGCTTCTCATCTGTGAGGGCTGCTCTCATTTTGGTGTCTTTGTGCTTCAGGGTAGGGGACAGAAAGTCACAAAGTTCCATGAAAGTGGCCCTACGCATATGATTGCCGTGCTATGGCACCTGCACAGGTAATCCTGGAAAAAGGGCGCAAAACAGAGGAGGCCTGTTTGGTTCAAGATGGCCAATAAAAGGTGGTAAATGGTTGTCTTCTGTACCTTTCATGGAGTTGGGAAGCTTGCTAGAGCTGCAAGAGCAGGAGAGTTTGTAGCGGAAGCATGAGCAGAGTTTGCAGTGGAAGCTGTGCAGCTCAGTTCATGATGGCTGAAAAACAACGGGGAATTGTTGCCTTCTGTAGCTTGCATGCAGAAGAGCAGAGTTTGCGGTGGAAGCTGTGCTGCTCGGTTCATGGTAGCCGAAAAAAGATGGGAAATGGTTAGATAAAAGCGTAGATAGAAAGATGAGAGGACATGCGAGGTGGATTCATAGTACCAGGAGACAGGCGGTGCACCGTACTGCACAATCTGCTGTCAGTATGGCGTCTGCCATAGCTTTCACAGAGGGAGGAGCGAATGATGGAACACACCCAGAAATACCTGTGAGAATGTTTTTGCCCCATCATGCACTGGGAGCTTAACCCACAATTTCAATGGGTGGCAGGGACTGCAGGAACTGTGGGATAGCTTCCCACAGTGCACTGCTCTGACATTTGATGCTAACTTTGGTACTGTGGATGCAGTCCACCAAATTCACGCGCTTTAGTGGGGACAAACAACACCGAATGTATAAAATTGCTTCCGAAAATTCAAATAGAATACATTTGAATTAATTTCATACTGTAGACGTACCCTCAGAGGTTAAGAAAAACAATTTTTCTTCCTCTCTTTGTAACAACCTTTTACATACTTGAAAACTGTTATCATGTCCCCTCTCAGTCTTCTCTTTTCCAAACAAACCCATTTTTTTCAATCTTTCCTCGTAGGTCATGTTTTCTCTAGACCTTTAATGATTTTTTTACTCTTCTCTGGACTTTCTCCAATTTATCCACATCCTTCCTAAAATGTGGCCCCTGAACTGAACACAATACTCCAACTGAGGCCTAATCAGAGTAGAATGGAAGAATTACTTCTCGTGTCTTGCTTACAACACTCCTGCTAATACAGCCCAGAATGATGTTTGCTTTTTTTGCAACAGCGTTACACTTTTGACTCATATTTAACTTGATGTCCACTATGACCCCCAGACTTCTTTCTGCATACTCCTTCCTGGGCGGTTTTTGTAGGTGTGCAATGGATTGTTCCATCCTAAATGGAGTACTTCGCATTTGCATTTGTCCTCATTGAATTTCATCCTATTTACTTTAGACCAAAATGATCTAGACACACTGGAGAAATGAATTTTAATCCTATCCTCCAAAGCACTTCCAACCCCTCCCAGCTTGGTAACATCCACAAACTTTATAAGTGTACTCTCTATGCCATTATCTAAATCATTGATGAAGATATTGAACAGTACTGGACCCAGAACTGATCCCTGCGGGATCCCGCTTGTTATGCCCTCCCAGCGTGATGAGGAACCACGGATAACTACTCTCTGCTCGTTTCTTCTGGGAATTAGCTCTCCAGCCTCTGGAGCGCCCTCTGCAGGCCGGTGATCCACTACCGTGTGGCCCCCACGTGTCCTTCGCTGAACTCCAGTGCTCTGTCAGCTGGGGTGCTTCCCCCTGGCAGTAACCCCTTTCTTTCAGGGTCTCCCCCCTGGGCAACCCCCACCCACTATCCCCACCTTGCCTCAGTATAAGGCTACTGCCGGTCACCGTCTAGCCCCCACGCCCTGGGGCAGACTGCAGTATCAGCCTACTCATCACTGGTAAGGAGGGTTTGGACCTGCTGCCTTGGCCTGCCCATGGGCTACCTTTTGCAACCCCCAGTACCTACTGGCCTTGTGCTAGGCCGCAGCCTGGGGCTTTCCAGGCTGGAGCTCTCCAGCTCCTCTGCCTTTCCCCAGCCTTGCTCCACTCAGGTACCCTGTCTTTAGCTCCCTATCCTCTCCATCCCAGGGGCTAATGCTCCCACATTAGGCTCATTAGCCCCTGGGATGGAGAGGATAGGGAGAGTGTAGAAACATTTGCAGCTGCGGGAGGAAAAAAAAGGGAGAGTAGTATTTTAAAAGATCCCTTTGTTCTCTAAAATAAGACTATTTCACACTGAATCAAGCAATTGACATTACATAGCACATGTGCTTCACCCCCCTCCACCATCCCACCTCTCAGCCAAACGTGAACAGCTCAGCATGAACGGGCCTCCACCCACAGCGTGACAAAGACTTTTAGAGTACCTCTAGGAGAGCTTCATGGAGATGTCCCTGAAGGATTTCGGCTCCATCCCCAGACACGTTAAGAGACTTTTCCAGTAGCTATACTGGCCATGAATGCATCCCAAGTCTTCAGGACAAATAAAACATTAAAACATGATTGCTTTTAAACTCTGTATTATATTTATAAAGGTACACTCACCAGAGGTGCCTTCTCCAGCTTCATGGTCCAGAAACCCACTGTGGGAGGGTATTGGCTCCATGGTGATGAAGAGTTCCTCGCTGAGGGGGAGAAGGGATTCTCCTCTTGCCTGCTGCATGCTTGCCTACTGCACAGATTCTTCTCCCCATACAACAATCAGATCCAGTTCCTCCTGTTCAGTCCATGCTGGAGCTCTTTTGCGACTCTAGGACCCCATGGTCACTTGTGTTGATGAGCTCTGCATGGTCACCTGTGCTGATCAGCTCGCCACGCTGGTCAAACAGGATATGAAATTCAAAAGTTCCTGGGGCTTTTCCTGCCTACCTGGCCAGTGCATCCAAGTTGAGAGTGCTGTCCACAGCTCCCGGAGGCCAAAAGCATTGCATCCACACTATCCCAAATTCGACCTGTATAACCGCCTGTCCTCCTCCCCAAGTTCATATCTTCCTCACCCAGACGTGTAAGAATGCGTGGGGGAAGGCTTCGTGCACCCAACCACTCCACCCCAGAGGACTGCTCAAGCAACAGAAAGCTGGCATTCAATAAGTTTTGAACTGTAGTGTGGCATTGTCCTTCCCTCCTCCCCTCATCCATCACCCTACCTGGTGCTTCTCTCTTCACCCGCCCCTCCCGGGCTACGTTGCGAGTTTCCTCCTATTTGTCTGATGAATTAACAAAGAGTGCATGATTTTGAAACAATAATGACTTTATTGCCTCTGAAAGCGGTGATCGAATGGGAGAGGTTGGTTGGCTTACAAAGAAGTAGTCAACCAAGTGGGCTGGTTTTCATCAAGGAGAAACAAACAGAATTGTCACGCTGTAATTTGCCTCCAGGCGATTTGCCTCAACCTCCCACCATGCCATAAACGTCTCCTCTTTACTCTCTCAGATATTGTGGATCACACAGCAAGCAGCAATAACAATGGGAATATTAGTTCTCTGTGGGCTAACCTAGTCAGTAAACTGCGCCAGTGAGCTTTTAAACTTCCAAATGCACATTCTACCACCATTCTGCACTTGCTCAGCCTATAGTTGAACTGCTCCTTACTACTATCCAGGGTGCCTGTGTATGGCTTCATTAGCCACGGCATTAAGGGGTAGGCTGGGTCCCCAAAGATAACTATAGGCATTTCAACACTCCCAACTGTAATTCAACTGTGAGGGCTGCTCTTATCTTGATATTCTGGAGCTTCAGGGCAGGGGAAAGAAAGTCACAAAGTTCCATGAAAGTACCCTTACGCATGCAAAAGTTTTGAAGCTACTGGGAATCATCCCAGACCCACAACACTATGCGGTCCCACCAGTCTGTGCTTGTTTCCCAGGCCCAGAATCGGTGTTCCATGGAATGAACCTGTCCCTTTACCACCATGATTTCCAAATTGCCAGGGCCCTTGCTTTGGGAGAAGTCTGTGTTCATGCCCTCATTACTATCGTGATCGCGCTGCCGTTGCATCCTCGCCTACTTTCGCAGGCTCTGCACATACTGCAGGATAATGTGTGAGGTATTTACAATACTGACAACAGCAACGGTAAGCTGAGCAGGCTCCATGCTTGCCGTGGTATGGCGTCAGCAGGCGAGCAGAGTTGCAGCAGAAGCGGTAGATGATGATGGTCGGCACTGCACACATTTCCCGATGAACACACATTCCTGGGAGCCAATGACAGACAACCTGGAGAAATTCGCTATCAAGGCAAGAGCAGAAGAGCAGAGTTGCAGCAGAAGAGGTGGATGATGACGGGATGCCACGAGAATAGATATTTATAAAGAACGATGAGAGGACCTGTGAGGTGGATTCACAACCCCAGGAGACCAGAGTTGAAGCAGAAGCGGTGGTTGGATGATGATAGTTAGCAGTCCTACTGCATCGTCTGCTTAAAGCAGTATGGCATTTGCATGGAAAAAAGGCGCAAAACAGTTGCTTTCACGGAGGGAGGGGCAACTGATGACATGCACTCAAAACCACCCGCAGCAATGTTTTTTGCTCTCTCAGGCATTGGGAGCTCAACTCAGAATTCCAATGGGCAGCGGAGACTGTGGGATAGCTACCCACAGTGCAACGCTCTGAAAGTCGACACTAGGCTACAGCACTTAGTGGGGACACACACAATCGACTATATAAAATTGCTTCCTAAAAATGGACTTCTATAAATTCGACCTAATTTCGTAGTGTAGACATACCCTAATCATTCACATTTTATCCTGCTCCTCTCAACAGACTAGTTATTCTTCTAATTGGTTTCTGCTGCATTGCAAATGGAAACCTTCAAACCTTCTCTCTGGTAATTCATAAAAGCACTAAAAGGCATATAATAAAATACTCTTTGTATTTGTAAACAGAAACTTTTCAAATTCACAATGCTTTTCTTTTAGTATATTCAGTTGAAACAGTAACATAAATTATACGTCTGCATCCGTTCAATAATATTTTAAAGGTGGCTAGCTATAAATTACTCCATTTCTAGTTTTCAATTTGTTATATTTGGAGACTGCTGTCACAGATGTAAAGGAAACTCGATTTGGCCATATAGTGGGGATTTTTTGTGGCTTCTAGACACAAACTTGTGATGGAGGGAGTGCAGACCCTCAGTGGCGCAGTAGGGCACCAGGAGACCTTTTAGGCTGTTTACAAAGCAGCTGATTCCCAGCTCAGGTAGACAATGCATATTAGCTCTTCTAGAGCTTACGCACTAAAAATAGAAATGTGGCTGTACAGTCATGGGCAGTGGCAAGTGCAACCCTGTCCAAATTCCCAGGTGCATGCTCAGGCAGCTGTCCTTACCACTATAGCTCAAGCAAAGCAAGGGCACATGTATCTACGTAAGCTAGAAATCATACCTCCTAGCTCCCCTTAGGTTATGGCTACACTACAAATTACAGCGTGTTTCTGTTTTAATGTAGGATGGATTATGTGGTTAAAATTAACTTTTTCTTTCTCTAGATGTGTATTTTCTGTGGAGCTTAATGTAATGGTGACTGTACTACAAAATTTATATATGTATTAGTGCTATGCACAGAGGCTAATATTTTACTCCTTTTCAGAAGTTTGTTGCCCAGCTTTGATATACAAATATCATCCATTTAAGGGATTAAAAAAAAAAAAGCCATGTGAGTCCTTAGTTATAGATGTAGATTTTCACCTCGCGCCTCTAGACACAGCATCTACTCCCCCCGCCCTCGCCTACAGCTGACCTTTGTGTTGCATGCAGTTTTAGAGTGGTAAGGCACACCTAGGCACATGTCTACTGTGCCTAATAGGAAATCCGGCCCTGGATATAGTTGTAGATCTTTCTAACTTACTGAAATTTGTATCTGTTGGAGCTTTGTGTCATGCAGTCCTCTGAATATAAAATATTGCCCTGTCTAGGACTTACTTCAAGAGCTAAAGGCTTCTGATGACCAGGACCCTCTCTTTATGGTTCATGTTTACAGCGAGTTCAGTGCTTAAGAAGTCTATCACTGTCCATGACTCGGTCAAGAATGAGGCAGCTGAATTTTACTAGGACCTGGCTGGATTTTGCCCCAAAGGCAACACTTGCCCAGTTGTCTCCAGGCAAGTATTCAGTTCAGCAAGAGCATTTAGTTTATTTTGGAGGAACTATGCTAGTTGAATTTGATATCAAATATAGGATGTGTCCCACTGGATTAGTTTAAGTGTTTCTATCTTGTGAGTGTGTGTGGGTGGGTGGGGTTGTAATATAGGTTTAAAGTAGGTATTAGGGTGGTGTGTTGCTCACACTGCTGTACTTTAGATTCCCTGGTGAAATGGGTTTGTGCTAGTCTTTATTTCATTTATAAAGTGGCTCTGTGTCTTCAGTGACAGAAGAATTCTTTCTCTGCAGTCTGTATGGATGTCCTCAATGCTCAGCCCAATGTAGATTGTGCATGAAAATCAAGTTTTTGGTCTTTTGGTTCTGGTCTATCGCTTTAGGAGCTCCAGACTGCTGATTTTGATGAACAAATTATGCTTGATATTTTATTACTATTATTTATATAGCACCATAAATATGCATGGCACTTCACAGACAGATAAAAGATAACGGGATGAAATTCTAGCCTTACTGAATGAAATGACAAAACTCCAGTTGACTTCACTGGGTTCCAGATTTCATCCACTGTCCCTGATGAAGAGTTTACAGTGGAAGTTAAGACAAGGTGTTGTAACAGATGTCATAAAACATTGGGGAATTTAGGGTGGCGAAGGGTGGTCAAAGACTATAGCAACATCATGCAGTTTTTTAAGTTCATAAGATGAGTGTGTTTTATTTTCTCCCAAATATTTACTTGAAGGGAATAGGGAAATATTAGCATTTATACAGATCTCTTGGACAAAGTATGTTCTAAGAGCTGTTGATATCCGCTTTGTATCCGATTTATTCCTGAAAATCACTCATAGTGAATTAAGGTCTTTTTTTACATTTTAGTATTCCAATGGTCCACTGATAGAATTTAAAATGAGAAAATCAAATGCAATAAATGTGAAGTGTGTACATCCACAGAGGTGGTATTGATTTGTCATTTGATTTGACAAACAGATAAATATATCAATATATCACATGCATTTCTTATGCGGTTTTCTGCTCAGAACATTCATTAATGATCTGAATGTTAGTACTTACAACCTTTGGTATTGTCATTAGACAGCACATTTGGTGTTTTGTTGGGGGAGCAGGGAGTTGCAGAAAATGTTTGTTTGGCTTGATTAAAGATTAATGAATTTCCATACTAAGAGAGCTTCAGTTCATTTGTGTTTAGGTGGGGTGGGGTGAGTGGGAGGACCAGAGAACATGAATAATTACTAGAGTGATGGTGGTGTTGCAAGGACATTTTATTTTTTGTGCTTGTGTTTGTTGATGATGGCAGAATAGATATTAATGTGTTGGTATTAAACCAAGCCACAAATTGTGCAGGAGACTTGATTATAAACCCACCATGAAGCCACTAATGATTTTATAACTGTTTTATAGATCTCATGGTAGGCAGAGCTGGTAGCATTGCCTGTAGTTAAGGTTGCCCCACACTTTCCATTATAAGGCCCTGATTTCAATTGCTATAAAAGTTTTTGCCAGATTGGATTAAAATTTCCCATGCTAGGTGTCTGCATCAGGCTCAACTTTTTTTGGAAAGTTTCTGCCAAAATATATTGCTTTGCCAGTGTTTAAAAAAATCATACAACCATTTTTTTGTGAAGCTCTAACCTCCATTTTTGGAACAAAGGCTTAAGATTTGGCAAGGGGGTGCCCTGGTGTCAAGGACATGTCTTTCACCAGCCTTCTGAAAATTTACCCAAATATAGTCAGGTTATAAACCTCTGGAAAAAAATCTCAATTCACACATGCTTAGTAGAGACTTGTTAAAGTTTACCAGCCAAATTCTTTGGGCATTCACTGGATATGCTGCAGTCCAGGGACATGGGGCTGAACAGTACGTTTCCTGCAATTGTTCTTTCCATTTGCTTGGGACTGCTGTGGTGTCAGAAGAAACTGAGAATAGAGAGATGGTCTCTGTTGCCCTCTCAGTTAGAGTTGACAGGCATCTGGTTTTTGACTGGAACACCCAATCAAAAAGGGATCCTGGTGGCTTCTGACCGGGCTGTTAAAAGTCTGCTTGGGGGTGCAGCAAGGCTAAGGTAGGCTCCCTGCCTGCCCTGGCTCCATGCAGCTCCCAGAAGTGGCTGGCATGTCCCTACGGCCTCTAGGTGGAGAGGTGATCGGGGAAGCTCCATGCACTTCCCCTGCCCCCAGAGCCACTCCATAGCTCCTATTATCCAGGAACTGTGGCCAATGGGTGCTGTGGGGGTGGCACTTGTGGGTGCAGGCAGTGCACAGAGCCCCCTCGCCCCTCTGCCTAGGGGCTGTAGGGACATGCTGGCCGTTTCCAGGAGCTGCGCGGAGCCAAGGCAGGCAGGGAGCCTACCTTAGCCCCATTGCACTGCTGACTAGGAGCTGCCCGGCTGGAGCCTGTGTCCCGATCCCTCTCCTGCACCCTAACTCCTTCCAGAGCCCACAGCCCTGCCCTAGCCCTGAAATCTGTCCCAGAACCTGCACCCAATATCCTCTCCTGCACCCCAACCTGCTGCCCAATCCCAGAGCCCCCTCTTGCACCCCAAGCCCCTCATCCCTAACCCAGCTCCAGAGCCTGCACCCTGAGCCAGAGGCCTCACCCCCTCCTGCACCCCAACTTCCTGCCTCAGCCTGGAGCCCCGTCCTGCAACGTGAACCCTCATTTCTGGCATCACTCTCTCCCACACCCAACTCTCTGCCCCAGCACAGTGAAAGTGAGTGAGGGAGAGCGAGCAATGGTGGGAGGGAGGATGCAGTGAATAGGGGATGGGGCCTCTGAGAAGTGTCTGGGGCGGCGCCTTCGGGCAGGGCAGCGGTGTTTAGTTTTATGCGACTAGAAAGTTGGCAATCCTACTCTGTGTATCTGTCGCAGGCATTCAGACAGCCTAACTGGAGCGCAGAGGGGTGAGAAATGGAGGGAGGGGGGCAGGGATTCATGGCGTTCTACTAAAACATAGTAGAAGACAATGGGCCAGATTGCCCAATTTTCAATCTGAGTCAATACTTGCATGAGAGAGCATGGCATAGGTGTTGAGGGGATGCACTGACTCAGCATATCCCTGCTGCTGCCTCATTGTCAGAGTTCCTCAGAAAGAGAGACAGAGATTAAAGCTGCCTTCCCCTGGAGGAGTCTCTGGTGCATGGTAGCAGTGCAAGTGCTGCCTGGCCTCCCATAAAGGTGAATTTCCATCTCTAAGCACAGCAGCCATCCTTAGTACAAGGGTGTGCAGTCTGCATCTCCCTCACTCCGTGCATTAGCTGGGGAAGAAGCTAACCCAAGATATTTGCTCAGCTGTCACATCCACCAGTCAGGACTGTTGGATTCACTCATTATTTCTACTTGCAGTCAGGCAGCTGTAGCCAGATGCCAAACTGTGGTTTTCCCAGTCTTCAGTAGTCTGCATCTTGTTTTCCTGAAGACTGTAGCTTCAGTCTTTGTTCAGGCATGCTTGCATAGTGGTCCAAATCTTTACAGCTCTGCCATTTCCTACAAATGTATTGAAAAAGAATAAATGCAGGAAGTGTTGAGTACATGTTAATTTCAGTGCTTCACTATAAGTTGATCTCCTTAGGGCTTGTCTACATTGGCACTTTACAGTGCTGCAACTTTCTCGCTCAGGGGTGTGAAAAAACACCTCCCTGAGCGATGCAAGTTTAGTGCTGTAAAGTGGCAGTGTAGACAGTGCACTAGCACTGGAAGCCACTCCCCTCATGGAGGTGGGTTTTTTAGAGCGCTGGGAGAGCGCTGGCATGACTACACAAGCCACATTGAAGCGCTGACGTGTTGCCAGTGAAGACGTGCCCTTAGGGTAGTACTGTATTGTGTTAGGAATATAGATGGCAATGCTAAACTAACATTTTACTATATATATTATCTCTGAAGAAGCTATTCGTTACCTTACAAATATTTCTCAAAAATTAAATTCCACAAATAGTTGTTTGCTGTTTTTATAACAGAAGAATAAGTAATGTTACAGTAAAAGATGAGGACTATACAATCAAAATATTAGCAGGGAGATGCTGCACCATTGATGTAGCTGACTGTGAATGCAGCATGGTGACTTTTAAAATATCTCTTGTCGTCCTTTGAAGCACAAAAGCAAGAAGCATTTTTGTTCATTTTATTCCTCTCTCCCAGTGGCAGACTTCAGTCGCCCCATTACTACTGAACTGAAGTTCTGAGAGACTTAACTGCTTTAATCTTGGAGAGATGATCGTTTAAAGTACATCAAATGAATCATACCACAAATGTTTTCCCAATGAGGCATTCCAAGTTGTGGAGGGACATGTATCTCTTCAGGGGAAGTCTGGTACAAATGGAGGGAAATATGATAGCAGGGCTTCATATGTAATGTGATTGTGGCTGTGTAAATTACAGTATAATTGTCCTTTTCTGAATTTACTTCATAATTGTGTTCCAGAATATAAGGTTTAAATTAAAAAAAAAAAAAGTCTAGTTTTTATGATTGCAAAGAAAATCTTCCAAGTGAGAATAGATTGTAAACTGTTGCAGTGTTGTCTTACTGAGTCTGTAGTAGGCCTGAAACAATAGCTCTAAGACGTTTGAACTTTCCTGTTTCTCTCAACACTGTTACGTTTGAAGCCTAATAATTTGCTTTAAATGTCAACATTGTGAAGTACTTTACTAGTATTATTCCAGCAGATACATTAATATAATTCTCTGTTGTATGTAGGGGCAGATGGTGGGATATCGCATAGTGAGGCAGCCAGTTGTCAGAGCTTGCTGGAGCGAGGCATGAAGAATTCATCCCCTGTTCTCCACCAAATTAAGTCATCATCACCCCTGCTCAGGAGGAGGAATGAAAAGAAGATGTGTTCCCCACCCAATACAAAAAGCTTAAACTGCCTCCTAGGATTAAAAGCCAAAGAAACATCCCAAACTCTGGCCTTGATAGGTGCCAAAAATCCCACCTGAATGCTGCACAAGGGGTTCCCTGCTTTCCCACATCAAGTCCTTAAGCAAAAATTGGTGTGTTCAATGTATAGCTGCTGCTCCCGTCCTCCCCCAACCCCTCAAAATACACTGGAAATTTATGGGCACTGTATAATAGGTGGTGGAGATGGTGGTGGATATACTGATGATTCGTAATATACTTGAACAGCAGGCACGACAGTCAGGGAGAAGGCTTGTGGTGGGGGAAGGCTTTAAAATCTTAGGCATCATGTTATATAATTAAAGTCTAATGTTTCAACTAGAAAACAAGACATATATTTTTCATGGTAGCCCTACAAATTCTCTTACACCATTATAAAAGATTCTCCTTTTGACTGAAATTTCCCATGCTTTGCTTCAGTCTAAAGAAGATTATTTGTTTAAATAAGCAAAATTTATTTTACTGTATCTGAGTTGGGAAAGCAAGAAAAGGATTTACTCATTTTTTTAACCATTTTTTTTGTTTTGTTACGTATCTCTGCTGTATGGTCTTTAACAGCTTGATTCACCGCTCACTCTGATAAATCTGCTGAAGTCAATGGAATTACATAAGCATAAGTGAGATCAGAATCAGGCCAGAAAACTTTAGATTTCAAGTATAAATGTGAAATATTATATTATGGTTTATACAAGGAGATTAGTCATCAATTAATCATCACAACACCCTTGGGAGTTAAGTAGATAAACAGTGTTGTTCTCATTTTACAAATGGGGAAATTGAGGTACAGAGTTGAAATGATTTGCCTGAGATCATACAGTGGGTCAGTGACAGAGCCAGAATTAGGTCTCTGAACCTGCTGACATGCAATCCTGTGCTCACATCTCTAAACAATGCTGGTGAGTTCTCACGAGATTTAGGAGGTCTCTTTTGGATGTAGTAATTCTTCTGTGGTAAGAAAAAATTAACAATGTGGAATGTGCCTAAAGTGGAGACAGATATAACTAACAATGAATTTAAATAAAAAGGCACATTTTCATGGAAAAATATTTAACAATGAAGTTTTAAGCAATTGAGGATCTATTCTGTGCTATGGCATAGCCAATAAGCCATGTATTAATTGTGACTGTGCTGCACGTGAAGTAAAATACTTTACATTTTTGTCTAGTCGTGTTGGTATTTGTGTTTTGATTATTGTACCTTACCAGTTGATTTTGGGTGAGTTTTTTAAAACAAATAATTTATTCACCCAAAAGTGTTGTTTGGTTTACTTGAAACTATTGATAAATTTGATATGAATTTGCTGAATAATTTTATCCAGAACATTTGTTTTTGGGAGTAAGGAGCCATTCACAAAATGAGGGGAATAGCCACTTCATAGGGCACCCACCTGAGATGTGCAGGACCTGTGTTCAGTTCCCACTGTGCCTGATGCAGAGATGGATTTGAATTTGAGTCTCCCATGTTGCAGGAGAGTGCCTTGACCACTGGATTGTAGGATGTTCCAGGTTGGGTCTTGCTCAACCTCTCCTGTCAAAGCTGTTCCACTATGATTAAAATAATTGAATAGTCACTGTGCCAGAAGGAGTGAGTGAAAATGACTCTCTAGCCTGGTGGTTAGGACACACGTGGGAGAGGAGACCCACATTCATGTCCCTGCTCAAATGACTTTTTAATGATCTAGACACAATGGCACAGCTTCAGTAGGAGAAACTAACATCTAACACTGCTAATTTGCAATTTTTCAAGTTGGGTTAGGTGCTGAGTGCTCTTTCCTATGTTAGATGGAGTCAGACCCTGTGATTGTGAAGAAATCCTTCTAAATGTGACCTAGTGTTTTGCTTTTTAGCCTGAAATAATAGTTCTTAAAGGAATAAACCACCACAAACATCACAATGGGTGTTAAATCTGAAGCCGAACTATGCCAGTTTGAATGCCAACATTAACCATTTCACTGCTGATAATTTTAGCAGAAACACCAAGATAATCTGTTTGATCAATGTACCATCACTTTTCTTCCAATTCTGTCCCCAGGGTAAGTAAACGCAAACCTTATTAAGCATCTGAGTTGTGGCTACTAGGTAGATAGCTATGTGATAAATATAGTATGCTTAATGGTTAATTGTTAGGCATTCGTGTATTGCAGTATTCAAATTTTGCTAGAGCCAAATGGCTAGGAATGAGCTTTATCATATGTATTGTGAACATATGGTCTGTTAGAGTGTGAACTTTATCATTTCTTTGAGGTGCTCAGAAATCTATTTCACTGTTTAAGTGATTAATCTGGAGCAAAAGATAAACCACGTGTTTTCAGTATGCAAGGGAATAATGAATATAGAGAATACATAGCATACATACTTCATTACTTTCCATTATGGTTTTCTAGCATCTCTGTTTCTTGATAACTCATATCATCTCCACAGAGTGCTTTTTATAGGGCATTATAGTTATCTGGAGATTAATGTATTCCGGAAATATGATTTCAGCTTGATTTTTTTTTTTTTTTTTTGGTAAGGTGGACCATTAAAACTAGTGAAGATGCATTTAAGTGTTCAGAGGTTTGGGTGATATGAGCATCCACAGATTTGGCCCTTAATCTGAGTCTTATAACCAGTTTTTTCACAAGTCTTCTGGTACTCTTTGATTCCATGGGCCATCAATAGCCAATAAAAATAGCTTTACTGATATTATTTTAGTTCTGAAACATGGAAGTGCAGAATTAGGCAAATAGTAAAAGAAAAAACACCAAAAATCATACAAATGTCAAAAAAGGTTCAGGTTTAAATTCTAGACTATGATTTGGTTGTTTTAGCCAAACTAGTTTATCTGCTCCGATAAAAGCTTTGATCACACTTCGAAAGTTTGTAATAGAATCGCTCATTGTTACTCTGCCCTGTGATCCCACTAAAATAAAAGTACACCTCTGTGGTTTGTATTTAAATTAACTAAGGCGGTCGAGCGTATGCAAACAATGTTTACTGAATTATTTTGCATCATGGTTTTAATGTGTAGTGCAAGGTACAGAATCTTTGTGAGGAAGGTGAGAATGTAAGCATGAAATAACTGCACCTTAGGCATTCAGATTTCAAAGACTTACTAGTACATGAAGCAAGTTTCTGTAACCTGCCTGGCTGTTACTTACTTCCTGAATAGTTTGCAGTTTTTACTGAGCCTTAATTTTAGGCTCATTAAGCAGCACTAATCCCTGTTGTTATCAATAGAACACCACAGATTCATGTAATCCCCACAATGAGTACCGCCTACCATGAAAGTGTAAAAAAGTGTGGATGCAAAATTGCCATTTTTGCTTGTGATGTAGCTGTTTGCTTACTTCTGATGATACTTGTGCATAGTCAGCACTAATGGGCATTGAGAAGTAATAAGCAAGAATGAGTTTAGTTAGTTGTATAGACAGGCTCCGAGATGCACAGATTGATCTGAATAATTTCACAGTGAATTTTACTTGCTCTCACACTGGCCATTATAGTTTCAGAGCTGTATATTGTGAACTACCAGTAAATGGTTACTTAAAGGTACTAATACATAAAAAGATTCTATCATGGATATTTAGTGTGTGTATGTGGGGGTGGGTGGGTTACACATCGCAGTCATATTCTATGCCAATTCTGTGTAGCTGTTTGGAGATAAAATGATGAAGTATAGAAAATGTTTTGTGTATTTCTTTTGCATTTGTTCTTCACCAGAAGATTTAGCATGTTAAAAAGTGAGAGTTTATTAACCTGAGTTATAGTAGGGAGGGCCATAGTAAAATTTGGGTGTTTAAGTCAAATGACATTCTTCACATCAGAGTGTTCTTTAAAAGAAAAGAAGTTGAGAGGTATAACCAACTTGTCCAATTTTTCACCTTTTCAAAACTAGCATGGAACATATTTTTTAAATTTTGTATTCCTTGTTGATTTTTAAGCAAAAGGAACTACTCTTCCTATTACATGCGTGGACTCCATGTGAACTTGTAATTGGCATGCTTATCTTTGGGATACTAACTAATCCTGTATCATTTAGACTAATTAGTGCCCTGTGAAGACTGTAGATGAGTCTCTGCGAAGGACAAAGTCTGGGGCATGGGTAGGGATGGATTGTGTGGACTAGCTGCTATTGTTGTGTAGGCTGTGGGAAGTGTCTGAAGACACATTGGTGCTTGGCAGTTTTTAAGCAAAACAAAAAGCTGGAGATTCAACTAATGGCAGGTTCCAATTTCTGTTATAGGTTTATAAAAGGGAAAAACAATAAAATTTAATTGTTGAACAAAGCTCCTGTAGCTTGAGTGGGAAGAAACGGTAGGGTTAGGATTCCTGGGTAGAGCAACCATGCTGTCTCCCCCTTTTGGCTGTGAAATGCCTATAGAAAGTAGGAATATATGAAAGTATAAAAAATGATGGATGTCTTTCTTACCTGAGGTATTCATTTGACACAACCCTAAGTAGTGTTCTTTTCTGGTAGTTCTGATTTTTGTAATTATTTTACAAGAAAAATAAAATACAAGATTTCTGCTTGGAGGAACTTATGAATGTAAAATGGTCTAAAAATCAACAGCAGAGAAGTGTGTGGGCCGGAGGGAGAGTTTTGGTGGTGACAGAAAGTATGTGCAAGTAAAAAGAAGAGTATGCCAGAACTTGCAGGGGTGAAGATAATAGGAGGAGCTAGAGTTAAAATAATAGCTTTTGAATCTTGTTTTAATAAATAATTTGTATTGACTAAATTTGTCCACTTTTAATAAGGTGAGATAAATGAGCGTCCAAATTTAGTGTTTCCTTTGTGTGCAGTCTTTTATTGAATGTGGTTCATTAATACGTGAAAAACAATACTTTAGCATTTTTATCCAGAGCTTTTATCTAAAGATTCTAAATCAGATTTTGAAAGAATCCTTACACACCTGTATTTATAGTTTAAAGGGCCGAATTTTGATCCCATCGAAGTTAAAAGATGTTTTGTCATTAATTTAAGTGGGACTAATATTTGTCCTAAACTAATATTAAATTTCAGCTTAATTTTTGGAGGGAATTCCAACCCCTTCCCCCCCCTCCCACAGTTGCGCCCCCCACAAAAACAATCCTATATGATGTTTGGATTTTCCAACTTCCTCCAAAATCCAAATGTGTCTTCTCCACAACAAACTATCTTTCATATAATACCTTCATTCGGAAGGATCCCTAAATGCCTCACAAACTTCTTAGTAAAGTGTCAGGCTGTGTCTGCACTGGTATGCAAACTCAGTTAACTGACCATGTACATGCTCATGCATGTTCCCCACATCTGTGGTGAGTGTCCAGAGATGCTCTGCTGGAGGCGCATATAGCGTGTACAAACATATACCTACGTACACACTGCCTCCGTTACGTAACGTTAGCGCTACCATTTCAAGGGCTGTATCCAGAGTTCTGTGCATCACAGGAGACGCTCTAGGAGCTGCTTTGCTGTGTGGTATTTGGTACTATCTCCCACCTTCACACATTTGTTGATGGCATTTCCTGCTCACTTCTGCCTCCTGCCAAACTGGATGGGAGACATGGAGTATTTGGATGTTGATCTGGTTCTTCTCCTGCTCCTTATGGAGGGACAAATGTTTATGCGGTGGAGTAGATAATTGTCAAGATGCAGAATGGAACCTGGGTAAACTTTCTGACATGCCAAAGACAATTGACCATGTGAATGAATGACAGTCCTTTCTGGTCTCATCGAACAGATGTGGTAAATGCCAGTATTGCCACAGTATGCCCCGGGTGGATTGTTGCTTCTGATATACGAGATCAGGCACCATATGGTGGAGTCACATCATTTTGGAAATCTGGGATGACCAGAAGTGGCTTCAGAACTTCCGAATGATGAAACAGACTTTCATGGAGCTCTGTGACGATCTTACCATATATCTCCATCACCAGGACACTCAATTCAGGAAAGCCATACTGGTGCAGAAATGGGTATTTATTGCCCTTTGTTAGTTGGCGACAGCAGATCACTAACCATCAGTTGCAGACCACTGTCAGCATTGTGGCT
Source organism: Chelonoidis abingdonii (assembly GCF_003597395.2). Classification (NCBI taxonomy): domain Eukaryota; kingdom Metazoa; phylum Chordata; order Testudines; family Testudinidae; genus Chelonoidis; species Chelonoidis abingdonii. The sequence goes on along the minus strand of NC_133774.1, from coordinate 62,386,993 downwards.
GTGCAGGTTTACAGGGCAGTTAGCACTGCAATCTACCCACATGTGGTTGCCATAAGAAAAGTTCCAGAAATAACAGATGTATTTGAGGTTGGGGTTTTTGAACTGTGCAAGGGCATCGATGGCACCGTGTCCCAATACTTTGCCCACCAAAAGGGGTGAGTGAGTATACGAACTAAAAATGATACTATTCATTCATTTTGCAAGGTTTTTGTACCACACAGACAGATTTATGATTAGGAAACACTGGAAAGGTCCATGAAACCAGGGTGTTGAGGAGATCAGGATTGTACTTTAAGAGAAGAAGAGACTTTATTCCCCAGAAATTATGTGGTTCTTTATGGCATATCTATGCCAATGCTTATTTTGGGGGACCCTGCACACCTGCTCCTAGCTTGGCATGAAACCATACGCTGACATCAATGACCCTGAACAATGGGAATTGAGGTCTAGATGCCAGTGTGGCAAATGCCATTCACATCACCATCACTTGCTGTGCATCACATAACATTTATAAGAGTAAATTGGAGTGGGCACAGAACAGGTCTGGTTTACAAACTATACAGATAGCTGGATCCAAACCACATTCATAGTGGTCCTGGTTTCCAGGGACAAGAGAAATCCGGGATGCCATATATGCACACATTTTGGAACAGCAGGGAGGCAGAAGGTGCTGGTGCAAAGGGACATCTTCATGCCCTGTGCACCTGCTGGAAATGCAGATGGGAACATTGGCATTTACTTGTAGGGCTACGTAACTGAGGGTTTTGTTCCCCTGTCATTAGCCATTTGTTCCTCTGACTGTTTGTCCATTACAGACTATTATAATAGGATGCATTAACTGAGTTAGCACCTTACATTTGTGCTGTGGAGGGTGGCAGCTGAGTTGTAATGTGGTCATTGTGCAGTGCTTTTGTCTTAAATGTTCACACTTGTTTACAAACCTCTGTTTTTGGGAGCACTCAATTTATCTTAATGACCTTATCAACATTTGGTTTGGGTGATGGAGGGGTTCAGTCCCCTCTCCTCCATTCATTGTCAGTGGTGCTAAGCACACTTAACAGCTTTTCTGGAGCAAGTATCAGAGGGGTAGCCATGGTAGTCTGTATCCACAAAAACAACGAGGAGTCCAGTGTCACCTTAAAGACTAACAGATTTATTTGGGCATAAGCTTTCATGGGTAAAAAACCCACTTCTTCAGATGCACGGAGTGAAAATTACAGATGCAGGCATTATATACTGACATATGAAGAGAAGGGAGTTACCTTACAAGTGGAGAACCAGTGACAGGGCTAATTTAGTCAGGGTGGATGTGGTCCACTCCCAATAATTGATGAGGAGGTGTCAATACCAAGAGAGGGAAAATTGCTTTTGTAGTGAGCCAGCCACTCCCAGTCCATATTCAAGCCCAAATTATCAGTGTTAAATTTGCAAATGAATTGTAGCTCTGCAGTTTCTCTTTGAAGTCTGGAGCACTGACCAGAAGATTGAAACTGGTGAAGGTTTTGGGGTGGGAGGAGAGTGGGAAGGATGAGCTGTTTAAACAATGGGTAGTGGCAGATACCTGTATTATTACTTTAACTGTGTTTCATTGTTCTGCATGCAAACTAAGCCGCAAAGATGTTAATCTATCCATTTTCTGTGTTGAGTTCTGCTGCTTTTAAAACTATCAGTGCTTTGTAAGCACATAATGTACTTTTCCTCATCCTGTTAATGTATCCTTAGGACTTCAGATATTTCTTGACCATGAGGTTGATGGGGGTGGGTGGGGGGGGAGTTAATGGGTGTGGGATGAACAGAAAAGTGTTTGAAGTGTGATGGTACCAGATAGTTACACTATTCCAATTCATGTGCTGTGAATTGTGGGGCCCCCACACCTGAAAACACTTCATATTCTTCATACTCGAGAATGAGGGTCCATACACAAATCAAGGAAACTGACATTTATTAAAATAATATATACAATGTGTAATGGAAACTTTTTGTCAAAGGAGAAGTAAATCAAAACACAGCGGGATTGTATCTATGAAAAACGGCCAAATGCCAGTGTCTCTGAACCCATCTTCTCGCCTTTGGCTTTCCCCTCTCTCTGATGAGAAAATAAAATTGTCTTGACATCAGCCGGGATGATTCCTATGTGGGATTTAGGGGGCAGGCACTTGGTGAGCTTCAGGGACTCCAGTGAACTAATCATTCCCCTCCTTGATGGTCAGGGGATCTCTGGTGAGAGGTTTGCAGGCTCTTCTGGATTATTGATGGAATTGGGTCCTCTGCCACCACAGCACCCTGGGTGACAGCTGGAGGAGGGTGAGAAGAAGGAGGTGTTGCCAGTTCCCGGAGAGGCATAGTAGCCAGGATAGCAGGCAGACCCCAAATTCATTCAACCGCCAGTTCTATGAGCCTCTCCATTAGGGCCTCTTCTGTTCTCTATGCCATGCCGAGACAAGAACCACTTCATCAATGTCTCTTCCTGCTGAAGAGCCTGATTTTCTCATACCCTAGGAACTCAGAATGCCCTGTTTCCTCCTGTCCATGCCAATAAGCAGCTCCTGCAAGATCTTCTCTCTGTCTGGTGTACTTCTACTGCCCCATCCCCATCCTCAGTGGAATGGATTCCCTCTCAGGAACCAAAAGTCCTGCCAATTCAAAAGATGAGGATAGCATTATAATTTTTTCCTTTTGAGGAAGTCGAGAAATCCCCCGCATATTACATGACTTTGTTGTGGGAGGCCACAATATTGTTATTTTTCAGCATTCCAGGAATGCAACAGTTAGCCTGCCTTTGGTTCTCAAACAAAGGAGGAGGAGCAGAAGCTAATAATGGTGAGCTATATGTACAAATATTTTAAAAAATATTGTGTATATTTTCTCAGAAAGGTGAAGTGGGGGTGGGAGATGCAGTTACTTCCAGAAGGCTATGTTACCAGTTTGCAATTTCTTCTTTAAAAGTTGAACATGTGGAGAACATAGCTGTTTTCAGGGTACTATAATGGAAAAGAGAGGTGGCTTTCCAGTCCTGTAGAGGAGGTCCAGCCATCTATGCCAGAGAGATGTTTCTGCTAATGGTCACCTCTCTACATTTTGCTGAATGAAGGGGTTTGGTCAGCTCTGAAAGTGAACCAAGCAAATTTGTAGTGCAATTGAACCTTAAGACCCAGCTAGAGTTTCTGATATACTAGAAATTTGCTGAAATATGTGTAGCCTTTAATTTAATTTAAAGTGAATTTAGTGGTGTTTTTTTATACCACCATGGGTTTGGCTCTGGTTGCTACAGTTTCAGACTCAATACAGTGAAATTGCCTCTGGTGCTTTTCTCAAATTTGGAGGCTCTAAGAACACACGAAGACCAAAGGTAATAATCACAGACACAGTCAAAGTGCAAAGTCTTATCTGTACTTCAAATTCCATTAAAGCAATAAATAAAGTTACAATTACTCATGAATCTAGAAATCCTACAAAAACCTATGCAATACTGGTAATTATTACTGTAGTCACACTTAAATCCTCAAAGGTATTCTAGGATCTGGTGGACCTCTCAATAAACTATCATCAGTAGAGGGTTATTTCCTGGTGGGTCATCCTTTGGGTCTTCCCACTTATACCAAATCAGGGGACCAACTCTCTTTTATATTGTAATTCTGAATACACTCAGCCTTCTTTTCGTTATCTGTACTTTTGCATCCCATGAATACTGAACTGCCCTGTTTTTCATAGGTTGTTCATAGTTTCTCTTATTCTCATTAGCATTTATGCATACCATCTACCCACAGCGTCAAACAGACATTCAAAGATGTTACAATCAGGTGTCTTGTGCTCTTGGAAAATACATTGCAGTCTATTGCAATCCATTTTTCCAAAACCTCACCTACTGGCACATCTTATGCAGTAAACTTGTGACCTTGCTGGCATAGGGTTATTCCTTGGTCATTCACTCATGTCAAGCATTCTTAAGCCTATGGCCTAGCCTGACTAAGCTAAAACCTTACATGTCTCTGCCTGTCAACCTTTCGTTTCAGCCATGCTTTACTAATACCTAATTCACGCTCATCATTCCTAAATATTTATCAATCCTATATCTCAATAATCCTACAATTTAAATCTATTTAGCGTACATGGATTATATATGAAATAGCATATGAGTTGACCATAACATCACATAATACAATGATAAATGGATGATAAAATGAACTAATTGTCTACATACGCTTACAGGACTGGGATGCAGTTTGACTGGAAATTGACTATATTCTCGGCTAGCATATGGAGTTTCCATGGCACAAGCAAGGCGAACCATGAACACCACTATTCCCCCTCAGCTTCACTAGAAAATCCTGCCCCTGTTCCCACCTAACAGTGGTGAAATGGACAGGGAAGGAGACACACCACAACTTTATTTTGTTCCCCAAAGTTTCAGATGAACATCACAACTATCTCACCTTTCTGTAGTGAAATGACACTGCACTATATTTGTCCAACTGCCATACTGGTTCCTTGTCCTACTCCCGTTTTTCCCAGCTTGTTTGGCATGGCTCAATATGTTTGTAAAGGGATGGTAAGATATGGGTGGAGGAAGAAGCATGAAACTGTATAATCCTCCAAGGAACAAAGATGTCTGTTACTAACTTTAGACAACCAACTATACATTTTTAGCCCCTCTTTTTCTGTGCTCAGCGTGGCCCCCACACTTTTGCTGCCTATGAATTGGCCGAGAAATGCACAGACACAGGGGCACAGTGATTATTATCAAACAACTTGTTTTATAGCTTCTGGCAAATGCATAATAGTGATTCATGGGAAATCAATACAATCATTGATTTATAGCCTCGTCTTGCTTGGGGACCATATAAGGGTTGAAACAGAGCAGGGTTTGGGCTTAAAATCAGGAGCGTAGCATCTGAACAAGAGAAGATATTGGTGTGGGTTCATTGTAACTTAACTGCTGTAGCTTGTGGTTCCTCCTCGGTTCATACACAGGGGGTTCCTTTCTCAGCTTCTCCATCTAGCAGTGCCAAATCATGTGCTCCTCGTCTTCCAGGGCATCCTCTGTGCTCCCTGCTGTTTCCTCACTCTGGCCTTCATCAGCATCCCGTTGGACAGTGAGGGCAGCAGGGTTGAGGAGGCAGTTATGAGCCACTTCAGGCTCTGTATTGGGAGCCCTTGACCGCGCCAAGTCCAGCTCATTGTAAAAGGGGGTATCTATGATGATTCCTCTAAAGTGACTATTGGAGTCATTTGCCCTTCTGTAAAGGAGCCTCGGGTTCCTGGCACTGGGCCAGAATCTGCTGAGCTTCCCACCTACTCCAGCCTTTGTGAAATTTCCAGGTAGAGGTGAATATTTCTGCTACTCCAGGTGGATGATGGTGTACTCTGACTGTACATTGATCAGCACATGGTGTGGTTAGTAGACCAGGCATCTGCTCTCTGAGCAGGATGCATGTTCACCTGCATTGATCTGTAAAAAGTGTAGTGGAAAGATATTCTGAGGTGATCAATTCACTACTACCAATGAAAATGGAAGGAGCGGGGGGAGGGAGGGACAGGGACCTTTATAGACTGGGTAAGGGTCAGGCAAAAATGGGTACAATGCACTGTAGGACTTGGGGGTGGAGGACTATTGAAATGCATGATCTGGTGCACACCCCTTTGCCCTGTCCACACTGCAAACCGGCACAGGTAGAAAGCTGTGCCACAGACAAAGACATATACTTACCCATGCCCCTCGGGGTGCTCAATTACTCACCTTCAGACACAAGTGTCTGGAGTTTGGATGGATGTGTGGACACCTGTACGGTCGCTAGTGTAGATGTATTGTGAAAGGCAACAGCTAAGCAGACAGCTGGTACACTAACAGTGAAGGGGTGGGGGAAACTTTATGTCTGGGCATGAGGCCAAACTGTTTTAGCTATTACTACTATTGTTTATTTTGTTACATACACCCAAAATTTTCTAGGTGCTTTACAGAACAAATGCAAAAAGACGTGATCTTTACCCTGAGGAGCTTCATCATCAGTAGAAGAGTGAAGGAATTGGTTGACTCACTATTTCTTATCATTGAACCATACATTGTGTTGCCAGTGAAACTAAGAGCCTATTATAATAAATGAACTAGACTTAAACTGCTTGAAATAGAGCCACCGCTATGGTTCTGAATGGAGTGTATAGTTTTTAGGTAAATAACAGTGCCATCTAGTGGCTAGATAAAATACTGCAAACAGCAGTGTAAAAAGTCTTATTTTTGTTTAGCGGTATAAAGTAGTTTCACAAAATTCATTTATTAAATTTTTGTGGATATGATTATAAGCTTTTTGCAGTTCTTATTTATACAAAAATATAAGTTAGAAAATTTGGAAAAGTTATGCATTCTGTGTTAGCGGTTTCTTCTCGCATCTCTTCCAGGGGCGGCTCTAGGAATTTTGCCGCCCTAAGCACGGCAGGCAGGCTGCCTTCCACGGCTTGCCTGCGGGGGGTCCTCTGGTCCTCCGAAGCCGCGGGACTAGCAGACCTTCCGCAGGCAAGCCGCTGAGGGCAGCCTGCCTGCCGCCCTTGCAGCGCCGGCAGAGCGCCCCGTGGTGCTTGCCGTCCCAAGCACCCGCTTGTCGTGCTGGGGCCTGGAGCCGCCCCTGATCTCTTCTAATTGTGGTGTCATTGAAGGGGTTGCATTTATTTAGAATTGTCTTGGATGAAATGGAGCTAAACAAAAGTTTTGTTGCAGACAGTTAACTGATGGAGAATCAGCAAAATTGCAGTCAATTCAGCACTCTTTATGAAATTTAAATTCAATTTTACAAAAGTAGGTTAAAATTGATTGGTGTCTTGGGAGTGTTTACCCAATTTTAATGTTTCCAAGATTTTTACAAAATTGTAAAATTAAATTTTATATTTAAAAAGTACAGGGAAAGAGCTGTGGTCTTTCTGCACTTTACCAGTTTGATTTTGTCAGGGCGCCATCAAACCAGGAACTTAGAACAGCACAATTGCAACTAAACAGAAATGTAGGTCATATGCTAAACTGTATTTATGATTTAAAAGCCTTTGAAAATTGCCATTCCTAATGCTTTCTTAGTGTAGGCATTGAAGTCCCTCTTTGACAGTGTATTGAGTACAACTTTGGAAGAAACCACTGGAGAGCTGGTGCCAGAATGATTTAATTACAGTTAACAAGGATTGGAGCCTCTTATAGATGGGCAGTCGGGATGACTTCAGGAAGGGAGTGAGTTTAGAAACTAAACCTATGTGGATGTGGGGGTGTGGTGTTGAGAGTGGGGTGGGGGAATTTGCTTATTCATGATAGTGGAAAAAAAAGCTTCCCAAATTAAAGGTAAAATTCTGGGCACAATAAAATCAGTTGGAGTTCTGCTAGTGACTTCAATAGGACCAGGATTTCACCCTTCATATTTTCCCATTGTTCTAATAACATAGCTTACTGATGTATAAGACAAAATCCTAAAGTAACAAAACAAAGTTATTTTTCCCTCTATCAACTCTATTTTCTTCTCTCCAAAGTTCCTATTGTCAGTGAAATTATATTTAATTCATTTTAGGGAGATTTAAATGTCTAATGTACACAGAAGTTATATAATTAAATTGCATCAATGTCTCTCTTTCTCTAACAGGGACCAGTGATCCATATGTCAAGTTTAAAATTGGAGGAAAAGAAGTGTTTAGAAGTAAAACTATACACAAGAACCTCAATCCTGTGTGGGAGGAAAAAACGTGCATTCTTATTGATCACACTAGGGAACCATTGTATATAAAGGTGAGCCATTCATTTATTTTACTTCTGTAGAAGTTTTACTAAACAATTCAAGATACTGTTCTTTATTTCTGAAAAAATTATCATGTAATTCTACATTTCATAAAGATACATGGTCAGGTAATTTTTATGCACTAAAGTATTTTTTTTTTTTTTTTAGCAAAACAGTGGTAATGACTTTCATTGTATTTTTATCAAATCAAGTAAACCAATTTTTAAAATTTAAATACATCTTTTTCATGTCATTTTAGACAATAGTGTGCTAGTGCAGAAAGTGAAACTGATTAAAAAGAAGACATCTGTCTTTCTTATTCAAGTTGAGTGAAATGCAAAATTAAGAAATAAAAAATGTAAATTGGGCTTACAAAACTCTTCAATTTTGATAGTCTATTGTTATTAGTAAAGAAAAGGGGAAAAAATTAAATTTTTTTTTATAGATAATGTTTTTAATTTATATTTATGGGAATACCACTATATGTAGGATAATTTTTACATGAAAAACATTTCTGGCATTTAAAAAACTGTTCTTTGCTGAAGGGTATTTTGAGCCTGATCCTGCCAGGTGCAGAGTTCTCAGCTTCCATTATTGTTGATATTCATAAATAAATAAGGTGTCTTTTTTTTACATATGTTTTGCATTGCTTTATATTGTTTTCCTTGGGTGTGAGTGTACTCAGTGCCTTGCAGGATTGCAATATACCTTGAACCATTCAATCATTAAAAATAGAGCGGTTATTTAAAAAAAAAAGACTTAATCCAAAGTTGAAGGGAAACTGGGATCTGAAGTACCATATTTGTGTTTGTATTGAGATCGTGTCAAAGAGCCCCAGGGATGGACCAGGACTCTGTTGTGCTAGGTGCAGTACAAACATAGACCAAAAAGTCCCTATGCAAAAGAGCTTACAATGTCTTCCTGGCAATAGGTCCTTAAGTTTATGTAAGGTGCTGGATAAAAAGTCAAGCACAATCTCCATCACCTCTGGGCAGGAGGACAATCATTTATAAAACCTGCAGTATTGTACCTGCACCAGCACAAACCTAGATCAGTAATAACTTAAGATCTCAGAGATTTCATTAAAAAATAACAATATTTAGACATCTCTAATTGATTTGAAACAACATGATGTTTAATCTCATCATTCTGAATTGAGGACAGTGTACCTTAGCTTGTGTTCTGTTCCCCACTGAAAGAGTTGGAAATTGAAAATGGTGAAAGTAACTGAACACTTGAGAGACAAGGACCACTCAAACCTTCTTTGAATTTAGCTCTGCACTGGGAGATTCCTTCAGTAATGTGCTGTGTTTTACTCTGATAAAGAAGTGCATCAGTATCAAACGCTGTTGAAATTAATTGTAATTCATTGATGCTCCATTACCACTCTTATTTAGAGACTTGAATGAGCGATCAGGTTTACAGGGTGAAAGAAAGGGAAACAATATAAGTGAGAAACATTTATATAAACTACTGCTTGTTTTGGCCAGTTGTGTGTCAGGAATAACTGCAGTCCCCCCCACTAAGGTATCAAATTACTACAGTGACTCAAAGGAACAGTACAATGCATTTTGATCATTCAGGGGAGGCTGTACTGCTTCATACAATGCAATGATGTGTTTGTACTCTGAACAAAACAGCTGAATTTCAAATACTGTATCTCACAGAAAATGATGCACAGCTGCAAAAGTTGATTTTAAAACAAGTTTTCATCTTGATGCGTGAGTTAACTTAGTAATTCATCTTCAAGATCTGTATTTTAAGATGTGTATAAAAGTCAGTTGGCATTGAATGTAGATAAGCATCCAAGAAATGCATTTTTCTCCAATTTTTTTAAACTCATCCTTTGCCGGTATCTTCATTAGCAGAGTAAATAAACCCGTTGTCTTTGTTTTTATAGAGTATATTGTGGTAAATTGCTGGTACTGTTCTGCTGGGTCTCACGCTTTCTCTTCTCTGGGGTAGGTTCAGAGCGCTATTGCTTGCCTCTGAACCAGTTCTCAATCACTCCCCTAGTGTCCTTGGAGGAGGGAAGTGGAGAGGGAGGGACCTGGGCCCGCCCTCTACTCCAGGTCCCAACCCAGGAGGCCCTGGGATTGTGGTGAACCACTTGACCTAGCGTTAATCCTTTATCCCTGGGTTACTCCCTCTCATATCCCGTCAGCTTGTGACAGGGCTTTCGCCTCTCTTCTATACAAGCCTGGTGCACTTACCTAGGGTTTCTTTTGGGCTTCCAATCCACCGCAGCACTCCTCCAAACCTTCTATTTCTCTCTGGACAAACTCTTCTCTTTCAATCTGCACTCTGGCTCCAATCTAACCAACTTTCTCCTTCAACTACACACCCTGTCTGACTGAAGCAGGGGTTTATATCCCATGACTGGAGTCAGGTGCTCTAATTGGAGTCAGGTGCTCTAATTGGAGTCAGGTGCTCTAATTGGAGTCAGGTGCTCTAATTGGAGTCAGGTGCTCTAGTTAATCTAAAGCAAACCTTCCTCCCTTGGCAAGGAATAAGGCCCCCTGCTAACACTTTTATGCTGCCCTCTGGCCATGCTGTATCACAATATATTGTGGGAAAGGGGAACTCTGAGGCTCTTGGTGTTCACATAGGTATGGTTGTTAGCTTTTTCATATTTACTTACATTCAAATTAAATCTCACAGGTATCTGATTAAGAATAACTTTCTCTCTCACTATCCAGGTAATGATTTGTTATTGAATCAGACAGAGATCATGCAGTTTGTTGCATGTCCTTTACACTGTTCTGTATTATCTGATATATGTTAGTGTTGTGATATTTCAAAGCCTGATTTATGCCATCTTCAGTTGTGGTTCTATTGGAGTTAACATGAGTAAAGGTGGCATCACTGGGCCCTTACTTTTCTAGATTTTTGTTTATTTAACTTGTAACGATTCTGTTTTCTTTGTTTCTTTTCTTTTTCTTTTTTCTTATTCATATCCTCAACAAGGTCCTTTCCCCGGCTTTTAATATGAGAGAGGATAATTATCCCCACACTATTGGCACTAATATGTACAATGGCCACAGACTCCTCTCCAGGTTTCTGTAAGAGGTTTGTCTAGATCAGGAGTGGCCAAACTTACTCATACAACACATACAACATCTTCAGAAGTTTGAGAGAGGGGGCACAGTTGCTGGGCTCAGGGTTTCATCCCCGCGGGAGGTGCCTGACAGGCCTTGAGGCTTCAGCCTTGCTCTGCTGAAGCTCTGAGTCCCGGCAGGTGCACTCCACAAAGCTGAAGCCCCGAGGCCCCCCTCCCCACTGGGAAGAAGCCCCTACCCCACCACCTTGTTGCAAGGCAGAAGTTCTGATCTTCACCAGTGACTGGAGTCCCAGGGTAGCCAGCTGAGATCACTGAATTAGGGTGAACTGCAAATAAAGGGGCAGGCAATCTCAAAAGCTGGTGGATATTCCAATTCTAAGATTTACCAAGTCAGCACAAAACAGCTTCTATAATACCTTACTGGTTACCCAGAAGCCAACACACAGTTCCCTTAAAACAACGCGGCCTTGGACCTCCACCCAGACACCCAAGTCAAATATGATGAGGATTACTGAAAATCTTATTCATCATATAAAAAAGTTCTATGAATCCCAAAGGATCGGACACATTACCTCCCAGGTTAATGAATATTCCAGATCTTACCCAAATACACGCTTACAGGCAATTCTTATTAACTAAACTAAAATTTATTAAAAAAGAAAAGAGAGTGAGTATTGGTTAAAAGATCAGTATACATACAGACATAAGTACAATTCTTGAGATTCAGTGTAACTTGTAATGATTTTTGAGATCCACGTTCATAGCAGAGATGGTGAGCTTTGTAGTTTCAAAGAGTTCTTTCAGAATTGGTTCATAGGTTATAGTCCAATGTTTATATTCCAGGTGTTCCAATTTGGGATTGGAGATCTCAATCATGGGCTTCAGCGTCCACTGCCTGAAGCATTAAGTAGATCTGAGATAAAAAGAATTGGGACCCAAGGCATCTTTATACAGTTAGGAGTCCTTAGGCAAACAGTAGGCAATCATGGATACTTTGATGTAGACCTATTTCCTAAGCATCACTGGTAATTAGCTATCCAAAATAACACGAGGCAATTCATCCATTAGGCAGTCTATCACAAACTTTAAAGAGACATATAGACAGTGACATTATTTCACCCAAGATTCATCTAGATGTTAATATTCCCTTTTGATCTTTAAATCAACAGCTATAGTGACAGACAGAAACAGTGTGTTTACATGGCTAACATTTGACAAGATATGGATACATACATACAATTAGTATCGTCTCCAATTTCTAACAATATAGGTTTGCATTTCAGAGTTCTAGCCTATCTACCATGGAATGGCCCTAATTACTGGTTACATACTCTTCTAAACACGTCTCTAATGGCTGACTTTGGGTCATTTAGCCTGTAAGCTGCTTAACCATTTCTGGCCACGTGTCACACTTTTATATAACAATGGTAGCAACAATGGTTTGCATGGTCATACTTAAATCAGATAACATCAACCTCCCCCCTGCCCCCCATCTAGTAGGTGGAGAATGGGGAGGGGAGGTCTGCGAGCTGCACTTTAACTGTAAAAGAGCTGCATATGGCTCATGAGCCACAGTTTGGCCACCCTGGTTTAGATGCTTCATGAGATCTGTCATCCTCTCATGGTAGACAGGTCAGCTAACAGCCACCGCATACTGATTTATTAATTTTTCCAGTGATAAAATCCCCATATGTAAATTTCCTAATTGCTTAATTTAGATTGTAATTCCTTTTTAAAGAAAATTCTATAAAGCACCTTGCAAAATTATACTGCTAGCGGTGTATTATCAGTACTAATACTTCCACCACAGTCCATTTGCTTCTGACAACTATATCTCAGCCCTCATGCCTGTGCTTTATAGAATTACTCAATGCAACAATTTAGGTATAATTCATAACCTGGATGCTTAATCTGCGTTTTTTTTTTAAATCTCTTGCATCTGTTTTTCTTCTTCAGTCTCAATGGATTTGTTATAAAATGGCTTGTTCTGTCATAGAAGGTTGATATTATTAATTTTATGCAGTCCAGATCTGATAGTTCCTTGAACAATTCCAGAAATAGGCACATTGAACTTTAAATGAGCAGCTTCAAATTTTAATTTACTTACCTCAGATAGGCGTGAACCCTATGGTAATCCTGCTTTAACAGGATGAAAATCCACTCTGAGAAATGGACACTTAAGAAACATTTATTAAGGAAGTTTCAAAAAAAGTTTTCTAATACTGGAAATACTTTCTTCTCTTGTATGTCTTAGGTCTTCGATTATGATTTTGGATTTCAGGATGACTTTATTGGCTCAGCTTTTATGGATCTCACGTCACTAGAATTAAACAGGTATGATGTAGGTGTGAAAGTCCATGGAGTCATATATGCACAGTCCTTGAGGTGTCAACTAATCTCATGCGTGTGGCATTGCAAATAGAATTTTCAAGATGCTTAAAAATAACTAGCCTCTGCCACTTCAGCTAACAGTGAAAGGACGCGTAGCCTTGGAGCATTGCTGTAACATTAATGTTAATAATACTGTGTTAAGTCATCATACATAACACTTGCTGCAGTATCTACAGATGGCTTAGGAGACAGCCATTTTATTTCTGTTCCCATGGTTTTTGTTGTTCTGAGTTGTACCACATCTTGTTCTTAAATTTAGCTTTCTTCTGATTGAATTGCTTCAGTATATACAAGCTGCTTGGAAAGTGTGAAATTGTCAGGAAGGACAGTTGGGACCAAGGGTTTGAGCAAGGTCAACTCTGAGGCTGAGAGTAGCAGAGGAATTCATAATCAAGTTCCAGGCTGGGGTTGATACCAAAGATCAGAGTCTGAGTCAGGTTTCCACGGCTGGGTCAGGAGGAAAGGTCCAAATGAAGCTGAGGTTGAAGCCAGGACTTCAAGAGCATGAATGGAATGATTGTGGCAGCTACAGGAGATGTGTGCTGTTGCCAGAACACTTCCTGGAACAGCTCTTGGATTTATATACAGCAGGGAGTTAATCAGTAGCTGTGAGGCTGCTGCCTTGCAGACCTCTTGAGGCAGGACTTCCCATGATCTGTGTCCACAGCAAGTCATGGATAGTGGTGCATGAGCTGGTGATAGCTGCTGCTGGGTGGCAGTATGGAGATGTTCACTGCTTGGCAGCTCAGCAGATCTAGGTTTGAGACATGCTGGCTCTTACAAAAATGTATTTAGATGTCTGTCCTTAAGAATAGAAATAAACTAAAACTCATTAAAGTAATTGTTTTGTAAAAATTATTTTCTAAGTTGTTTCGTATAAAATGTGGATCCTGTTGAGCCTAATGCTTCAGAAACATCATTAAACTGGTGCTCAAAATTCAGAATAAATGTTTGTCTTTTGGTCTGCTAGGCCAACAGATATCACCTTGTCTTTGAAGGATCCTCACTACCCTGACCATGATCTGGGATCTATATTATTATCAGTTCTACTGGCTCCCAAGGAAGGACAGAGAGAAATGGTAAGTTTAAAAGTTTCAACAAGTAAGTGTTAACCTGTTTTTGCTTACAGAACATAGATAATATGATCCTTCCATGGTCATATGATTAGTAGGGTAAGAAGAGGAGACTGCAATCTTGAAACAAATTTGTTATAAGTATACATTATTGATCAGTGTTTATCATGCATTTGAGCAAAAGTGTCATACTTCATATCAGATCCTCTAGTGAAAACAGTGAGGGATCTGGGTGGAACATAAATGTACAACAGTCTCAAACAAAATTCCATATTAGTAATTAATATGGAAGTGCACTGATGAACCATTTTTTCTTCTTAAAAATTTTGGACCTAGTGCTGCAGTGTCAACATTTCAGAGATATTCCAGTGTTGGAATGAAGAGGGAAACTTGTAATAATTAGAATTTCTGCTTCTTGGCATTTAATTGTGAAAACACTGGATATTTTTTGATGTCTTAGTGAAGTGCCATAAATAAAATAATCCTTTCTTTTCTACACTTAATGTAATTTACTTATCCATCATGGCATGTGAAAGACAAGGGCATGGCACAAAAATGATGGTCAAGAACAAGGATTCAGAGATTGGGAGCAGCACAAAAATAAATACATTAAATAACTTATACGAGCATTTTTTTGGTCAGGATGGATTTTCATTGTCAAGCTTTTACCAGGTAGCTATTTGCTTCAAGAAAGAATCTATGAAATTTGCAACATATTAAACCTGATTCACAACTTGATAAACTAGTTCTCTCTCATTTTCAGTTAAAATATATAAAGAAATACAATTTTATTTAGTTTCCAGTACAGAACATGGATGTAACTATAGCTTTAAAAATATGAGAAAGTTAAGTAATGAAAAATTAACATGTATATTGTGTCAATTTTTATTCCTGAGCATATTTGCTTTTATTTATTTATGCTGACTGCAAAGCTATCACTTTTCATTCAAAGGATGACATTTCATAGAATCCGAGAGGGTACAGCAGTAACAACAAAATGGGCACTTTAAAACACTGGAAAATGTTGACGTTATGTGGGCATTTTGGCCATTAGATACAGAAAACTTGAGCTTTCCTACAAGATTTGCCATTTTTTTATTTTTTGTGGACCCCTTTATTATTATCTCTGTCATTAAATTTGATCTTTTGTGTAAAATTTCTGAAAGTGTATGTCGTATTGAGTTTCAAGACTAAGACACGTAGGTGATTTTGAAAATGTTATCCTTTGGTTTTTCCAAATGCCAATATAATGTACATTTAGCATTTAGTTTGGATCTTTTCTCCTGTTGACTTTTGAGTTACAAGTGCTGCTGGCCAATTTACATTAGAAATTTAACTAAATTAGAAATGTAGAAATTAATTACAGTTTGAACAGTGCCTGTAAAATAACAGGGATTCTCTTTCCTATAATACACATTTTTACTCCCACAGGGGCAGAAAATTGTTGTAATCTCATGAAGGACTCAAATTAATGGGAAACCTTAGTCTACTCCCTAGAATTTCACAAAGGAAGTGGAGAGAATCCTTTCTGGAAAGCAGCATCAGCCCCTTGACAAGTTATATAGTGAGATGAGTTTTAAGGCCCACTGTATGATGGTAAATCCTCCCCACTGCCTTTTCCATTCACCCTCTCAGTGGGCCAGATAAGAACATACCCAGTGGTTCATGGAATTTGGGTTGACATATTTGTCTTTGTTCTGAATTATAAATATATTTTATGTGAAATAGATTTCAAGAAATATTTAGTAGTCATTCCTAAACACCAAAATTGAAACAATCCTTTTAATCTTCTGGGTGTTGTGACAGACCCAGACCAGTGGGGTACAGGAATCTGGTAGAGGGCAAATATCCTGGTCACTGGATGAGTAGTTTTCTGTTCCCTGAGTGACCAGAGCAGGGGCTGCACTAGAGTAATCAGGAACCTGCTAGAACCAATTAAGGCAGACAGGCTAATTAGAACACCTGCAGCCAATCAAGGCAGGCTAATCAGGGCACCTGGGTTTAAAAAGGAGCTCACTCCAGTCAGGGAGGGAGGAGCTAGAGGAGAGGAAGTGAGTGTGAGGAGCTGGGAGCAAGAGGCACAAGGAACTGAGAGTGAGAGGGTGTGCTGCTGGAGGGCTACGGAGTACAAGTGTTATCAGACACCAGGAGGAAGGTCCTGTGGTGAGGATAAAGAAGGTGTTTGGAGGAGGCCAAGGGGAAGTAGCCCAGGGAGTTGTAGCTGTCATGCAGCTGTTACAAGAGGCAATATAGACAGCTGCTGCAATCTGGGGCCCTGGGCTGGAACCCGGAGTAGAGGGCGGGCCTGGGTTCCCCCTAAACCTCCCAACTCCTGATCAGACACCGGAGGAGTTGATCCAGACTGTGGGGAAGATCACTGAGGTGAGCAAATCTGCCAATAAGCGCAGGACCCACCAAGGTAGAGGAGGAACTTTGTCAGTGTTCAATAGGGAGTGTAAAATCTGCCCACCACAGCCAACAATCAAACATAGAAAGTCTTACTACCTGAAGCAACCATCAGAGGTCAAGTAAACCAAGCTAAGAGATTAAGTAGGTAGGAGAACAGAAAAAAAAGTTTGTCTCCATGGTCTTCCGCAGGTTGTATTTTACCTTGTTTAATACAGGACTGTAATAAGTAGTACATAGTCTTGTTGGAGTGTCATACAACTACTATCTACTTACAAGATGAGGAAGGCTGTGGAGGACTGAAACACTGTTTTTCATTTTTCCTTCAGCTATAATCAAACCACCAGTACATGAATGTGTATGCCTGGTACTTGGAATGCTGTAGAGTTAGAATTCTGAAAACAATTCTGCCGCCATTAAGCACCCTCATGATATTCTGTAAGAGTTGTCTGAAAAAAAGACACACCTATTGTGTGCATATTCAAAAAATGAAAATGCATTGTCTCTCTTTTAAACAATTGCTTCATCCATTTTGCTCAGCACAATATCCTACAAATGTGCATCATGACAACTATTTCTGATAATAAACTGTAAAACATATCTGAGATTAAAATTTGTCATTAAAACAGGTATTACTGAGCTATTTGGCAACAACCCTGTTGCTCAAAGTTTAACAGTCAGAAGAAGGAAAACTTCTGATGTAGAAAGTAACATTCTACAGATTTTTTTTTTATTTTTACACACACACTCAAACACAGACATATATTGTGCTAGGCACTATTCAGGAGGAATAACCATCCATTACACAGTGAAATCTAAATATTCTGAATATCATCTCATGACAGCATGGCTTCTTCATTCCTGCCCCTCAACAGGATCTTTGCCTTATGGGATAGAAATTGAATGTGAGAAGGGACAGGAGTGCATAGGCTGGCTAGCAGCCTCTTCCAGATTCAGTGGATTATGATGGTAGCAACAAGAAGACATGCTGTTATATTAGATCTTCAACTCCATTTACTTTCTATATATTATTTTACCAAAAGGGACAATTTTATTCTTCCATTCAAACTGTGATTGTTTGATACCTCCCATTTTGAAGAGGCCTGCGACCTTCATTATTCTATTTGTAATTTGAGGGTGGAATTTCTTTTTTAAAAATAGCATGCCAACCTGTGCATATTGGAGTAAAGTTCTAGCAAAGTTCGATTAAGAGTTTGTGTCACCATGAGGGAAAGAGAACTTACCAACTTAACTCTGAGTTGATTCTTAAGAATGCATCAATTATTTAAAGATTCAAGATGCAATGGATCTTGTGTTCAGTTTCTCTGTTATTTACTTATTTATTTTTATGTATACATAGAGATTTAAAAAACTTATTTCATTCCAATTAAATCATCATCCTAAGGTGTTCTTTTAAAAGGTCTTGTAATAATGAGGGTAGTTTTCAGGGAATTAAATGTAGATGAGATTCATGAGACAATTAATTATATTAGAGATATAAAGCAGAACCTTTCGCTTAGTTACTCCTATGCATCTTCATAGGCAAGATGTGGTCCTTGTAAAATAATTATTCAAATAACATATGTGGTCCCAGAGTAAGTAATGAGAGCAGATGGTCTGTAGTGTTTGAGTAAATAATTTTCCTTTATACTCTGCCATCTGTATTGGTACAGTATACTTATTAAAGTGTACTTTGGAATAGGACTGAAATCTTTGGAGCATCTCCAAACATGGTTTAATAGCTATAAATACTGGAGTTAGAAGTATTGTGTTTTAGAAACATGTTCAGAAACATCCTTAGGTTCCATGGGTAGAGTATCCCTATGCTACTGACCTGAAGGATAGTGCACTAGGAGCTCTGCAACTGTTACATCATCATTCGGCAGTGGAGATTAGTCTTGGTGCTCATGCCTCCTGCATGGATTTTGTTCCTCTCTTCAGCCTCTCCCGAACAGACATTCCCAGTAATTATGAACCTTTGAACTATAATGTTGTTTGATGCATTTGTGATGCAGATTACAAAGCCCGATATGATCTTTTGCTCCCCAAACCAGAAAGATTTGGAGTATCCTTGCTGCTAAATATTTAATCATAGTGTGTTGAAAGAAGGTAAGGCTTCAAGTGTTTACTCTTGATAGACCATCAAAAGTTATGTGACTGAGTCGTGGATGGAGCCACATCCTTTTATCCCATTTGTGAAACATTAAGGTGTTTTGTTTCTATGTTGTAGGGAAACACAGTTGGCTTACAGTTAGTCCTGGAGGTGGTGAAAATATGTTTAAGCATGTTGTATATTCTTATCTGTGCAAACAGATGTGTGATACAAATGTGGAACACTGAAAACATCAAACAGTATTGATTCAAGAATAGTAGGTGTTTGATTTTAGGGTGCCTAGCCTTTGTAGCTTAGAAATACCCAAAAGAGAGGTGAGCGACACCCAGTCTTGCACATACTCGCTCTCTTCTCCAGTGCTATGGAGCACTTTCTCTGGTTTATCTACGTGAGAGAAGTTCTGATGGGATGCAATGTCAAAAATACTGGCTGGTGAGAGGATCTTCCTTCAGATCTGCAGCTGATGTATCCAGTTTCCTCACATAAAAAATTGTCACTTTCTAAAATACAGAAAATCTGCAAAAGCGTATTTGGTACTGGGAAGAGTGAGATGCTATAAACTGTGTAAAGTTATGCTAAATATTCTACATTTCCAATATATTTCTTCTAGGAGAAAAAAGAGACCTTAGCTTAAAAGAAATTCAATACAATGTTGGTCTAAGTACAGTCACAATGTATTATTAAAATGTCATGAATAAAAATTGTAGTTCTATAGTTTTAGGGCCATTTTAACTATAAAAGCTATTTTTCTTGAGTTGCTTTCCAGAAGTGGATCCTAAATATATATTATTTGCAGTAACACTAGTTCCAACAATTCTAAATCAGAAAATCTTGTGTATTTACTGTGTGGTGCTAACACTGTCCTTTGCTTACATGAATAATGCAGTTGGAATCATTTGTCATTGTGTAGACTGGCAGTTTGGTAATCATTGCAAGCAAAAGAAGAATTGAGAAAAATAAAATATGAGAAGCACTAGAAAAAATGCTATTTCTAATTACAAAAATTAAGCAGTACTGTATGAATGATTTTAGATTTAAAAAAATCTAATTAGAAAAAATGAGGCCTAAAATTAGCATTAAAATTATCTGAGTCATGTAAAAATAAAACTTCTTGTTTTTTTTAAACTCACTGTGTTTATTTATGATAAATATTTGTTTTGTAAAGTGTAATGTAAAGCATGGCATATATATAATTTACAACTGCATGCATACTGATCTGAAAAGCATATTGGTGTCCCTCTTGTAAACTTGTGTCCTTTATCATGGTCATTTGTGCTATTATGCATGCATGATATTTTTTCTAGCAAAGTTCAATGCACAGATTTCATCACTGGAGAACTTACAAAGGAACTGTAAGTTTGTTTGAGCTGCATGTTCCTTTATGTCTTCTAGAACTATAAATTGCTTGGCTAATGTTAGAAGATTAAAAATAAAATAAAAGCTAAAAATGCTCAAATATACGAATGTTAAAAGGATGTTACTGATGAATGCAAATAAAATCTGTGGTACTGATTTATTTCTGAAGTGGTTTATCCCAAATGATGCATAATCTTAGTTTGATTTTAGAAAAAATATACCCATTGTTAAAATGCAGCTGATTTGTTTGGTCCCTTGAATTCTGTTTTACCTCTGTAATATTTATGTATCTGTTTAAAGGTTAATAATATCACAGAAAAAGAAAATGAAAGTGGAATGGATTCAGGTCATGGAATGTTTTCAAATGATACCATTTCCTGCAACTCATCTATCAGTCTATTTTGTTTTATGCATTTATTTTATTGACTTCTAAGGAAAGTTGATCCGATTGTTATTACTACAACTTTAAACTTGTACTGCAACAGCCTATGTTTTAATATTGATAAGCTTAAACGTACAATTATGCATTTCTGTAGCTAGAATATAAAGTACATTTCTCAGAGATTAAATAGTATTAGATTTCTATGTGATTTAAACTTGCCGCCCAATTCTCTCCTCATTTAGGATATGATCCAAAACACACTGTACTGAGTGTGTGGCAGTGTGGAACACTGAATAGGACTCAGGAGATCTGAGTTCTAGTCTTGGCTCTGCAATTGACTCAGAGTGTGACCTTAGTCAAGTTACTTAACTTCTCTATGCCTCAGTTTTCCTGTTTGTAAAAATAAAGATAATAATACTTAACCAAAATTGTAAAGCCCTTTGACATCTGTGGATGAAAAGTACTTACTAAGATTTGAGTATTATTTATTGAGGACAGAATTTGGCCCTTTAGATTTAAACTATCCTTAGCAGCTTAAATAAATACACATGGGTTAACCAGTTTTCTTCCAATTTTCCAGGTAGGGTTTTATTTTTGGTATGGAAAAGTCTCATGATTTATTTTAAGATTATCAATAACATGCATCTTTCTCCCCCTCCACTTTTTTTCCTCCATCAGTATTTTTATTTCCTGTCAGTGAAATCTCATATTGTAAATCTCTTTTCTGGCCACCTGAAAAAGAAAGTGACTAAAATTAAGCATAGTGCACAATTTGCTTATTTTGCAAGGGACAAAGAGTTTCAGTGAACTTAATGCCATTTTATTTGTTCACACTAAATGAAAACTTACATTGCTAAAATAACATTAACCTTTTTATGAATATAAGGTACACAACTCAATTGCTCAAATAAAATGCTTGATGTGGCTGTTGGAACTCAGCTAAATTGTTCCCCTGTATCTATCCTGTTCAGTGATTAAGAATTTGTGTCCATGCTAGTTCCGCCCTCAGAAACGACAGCAAATGATTTCTGGGATTGCTAAATTTTGACAAATTATTCAGGGAATATCATGTGGACCCATTTGTTTAAAAATGAGTCAGAACAAATATCAAATCAAATATCAAATAATTTTGTAAGATTAATGCCAGAAAGTGTAGTGTGCCAATAATAAAAGGTTATTGGAGACCTTCAATTCTTTAGCGGTTTTAGTATACGATATCCCGACTAGACACTTGACACCTTAGGAAACCTATTGCTTCTCAGAACTGTTTATAAAATTTAATTATAGAAAAGGCAGAACATGATCAGTGCTTCATAGCACAGCAACTAAATTTTGAGAATGTTCTAATTTCTTACCAGCTGAAAATAAAATCCAGAAAAATTTCAATTGGCCAAAGTCTCTTGAGCAGCCAAAGAGTGCTTGGTGCAAGTCTGGAGATGGGTGGAGAACAACTTCTTCAAGCAGCCTTTGTGTTCACCTGATCCTAGGATTAGCAGGCACTAGCCTGGACTCTGGAGCAAGGAAGATCAAAGTAAAGGCTGCACTGGTGGCCAGGGATTATCCAGACACATGGGAGCCCCAGTCACACACCTTTTCCCTGACCATATCCCCAGCACCACTAACTAATAGGAGGGTAGTATTAAAGATTCTATAGTGGCGGCACACCACCTAAGGATGCCATTATGCAGAAGGTATCCACCTGTGGCTGTATCTGCTGTGCAAAGGAACTAGACTACTCTAAAGTATTGAAGCACGTGTTCCTAAAATTCAAAGCTTATTACTCAAGTGATCAGTCAAAAATTGCAATTACTTTTAAAATAATTGATTTTTTTCATTGCTTTATCCACTTCCCTACTGTTTTTTATTTTAGACATTCTTCGCGTTCATTATCCTAATTTCTCCAAAAATATTAGAAGAACCAAATCCATCTGAAGTATAAGAGTATACTTGCTTGAGTATAAGAGATGGTTCTAGTTGCTTTGATTTCAGTCCTGTGTAGTTGTCACTGGAAAATATCTGTTGTCACAACAGAAGCTATGGTTAAATGTGGATTGTCCCTTTGGAAGACAGTTAGCCTCCTTTTTTCTATGTCTGTCAAAGTACAAGATAATTAAAATGCTTTATTTCATTTTCAGACCATGCTAATGAGGAAGAGTTGGAAAAGATCAAGTAAGGTAATTCTTAGCATGTGGTCTTTTAGCATTATTTTTAGAAGAATGAGATTTCATACTAAATATCTCTCTTAACATTGCAAGCAATGGCACAGGATTTATTCTCTGTGAAGTTATATTTTTATATAATTTTGGGGACAACTGAGTGAGCCTTTTCAGTATTAATGAAACTACTCAAATGTGTTTTTACAACCTTTTAACTTGTCTCAAATTCATCCAAACGCTTCAAGTTATTTATGTAACTGGCTAACATGGCAATGTTTCCCTAACATTGGTAACCTATCATGTATGATAATTTTTCTTGTACACAACAGGGCCTAAAAATAAAAGTTCATGTGCTAAGCTGAAAGATATGTAGGGGTCTTTGTGTCCCAATATCACTTTAACTATTTTTTTAATTTGATTTTAATTGACTGAAATTATGCTTGCAAATGTTTCTAGCTTGATAGTTCTAAGTAATTAAATCCTCTAACCACAGGACAGACACAGGAGAAACAAGAGTAGTTAAGTTTTCCTACTGTACCCCCACTCCAACAATGTGCCTCAACCATTATTTTGAGGGACCAGGTCAGGGAGTAACAAGTGGTAGCTGAATAGGCCTATCTCCAAGCCAGTTCAGATGTTGGCCTTTCTGCTAACACTCTCCACCATAGTGTAAGCAGTTATGGTTGTGTATGCAATATACATATCTGGCTACTAAGACTTTGATTGAGATCACCAACACCAAACAAAGTTAAGTTTTACATATTTTCTGTGCATACTTCTGTAAAGTTAGTGCACACTTTTTAAAAGTTTGTGTTTGCTTTTTTTAGGAACTGATACCACAGAAGTACAGTGTCCTTTCTGATGAAATATTTACTGTGTATAGTATAGGTACTGTTCTTCAGTTGTATTCATTTTTATTTATGTATCTTAAAAAAAAAAAAGTAGGAAAACATCTCCAAGATTTGAAATTGACTGCCAGTCTGATTTTGAGAATACACCTCTACTTAGATATAACGCTGTCCTCAGGAGCCAAAAAATCTTACTGCGTTATAAGTGAAACTGCGTTATATCAAACTTGCTTTGATCCACCAGAGTGTGAAGCCCCACCCCCCTGGAGTACTGCTTTGCCGTGTTATATTAGAATTCATGTTATATCGGGTTGTGTTATATCAGGGTAGAGGTGTAGCTGTTTATCCAGTAAATTCCTTAAAACTTATTAGCCATCCAAGGGCAAGTCTTATTTTTTTTTTTAAATTATGGTTTACTTTTCTAGTGTATAACAAACTTAACTATACTGTCATTTCAGAAAGCAGTTCTATATTACATACTCAATGGAAAATGCTTAAATCAATATTATTATCATTTAATCATTTAAAGTACAGAACTAGGGTTGCAAGTTCCTGGATTCTGTTCCTGGCACTCACATAAACTTCCTATGTAAGATTAAGCAGGCCACTTATCCTCTTTTCTTTTCCAAATTTGTAAAATGACGATGATAGGTAATTATTTCACAGTAGTGTGATGAACAATAATTCATTGACATTTGTACAAAAGTTGAGCTTCTTAGATGGAAGATGCTATGGAAGTGTGATTTAAGTATTTTCTAGCCATTTCCATAATACACAGGGAACTCAGATTGAAGTTCTTCTGAAGTGCTAATGAAATGTTGTGAGGCTGGTGAATCACATTGGTTTACATATCCTGCAAATGAAGCTTTAACTTCTGATGATGTTGTTGTATACCTTCATTCTAGTGGGACTTCCCTAGTTTGAAAAGCAATTTCTCATGTTTTATCTACATTTGACGATGGGCAGTTAGCAGCCTTGATAATTCAAAATGCTTGATGATATAGTTAGGACATTATGGAGAATTCTTACCTATATGATTTGTTTTATATTCACTTTCATGTTAGTTATTTAACAGCAATTCATTTAACAGTTGTGGCTCTCACTGATAGGCATATAAAAAGGTTTGGTATATACGGAATGTATTAATTTAAATATTGTATTCATGTATCTATAATTCACTGAAGCCAGCTTCACTGGAGTTAATATACATACATGTTTCTCCCATATGTATGATGGTGATAGTCAGGTTATAAATTGCATAGTCATGTAATAAACTGCATTTATTATGCATCTTAGGCCATTTCAGTTGCGCTCTCCCCATTACTCCATCTTCACTGGTACTATTTTTACAATTGCAAAGTTCTGAGAAACTTCAACCAGCTGCCTTCTAAAGAAAGCAATCTGTAATAAAGATGTTTTCTTGTCTTCACAAACATAGAATTTCTTTCAAAAATTGCAATAATCTGAGATGCAGGATGGATCAATTTTAAATGAAGTATCACTGAGGTTTAAGGAATGTCTGGAAATAGGTACTTTATATTATTGTGTAGGAGGGAAATCTTTTGCTCCACCCCTCTTCAGTAGGACATAGTATTTATGAGTGGACCTAGGAGCTTTAGATATCAGACCCTAAAATCATGATATGATTTATTAGAAAAGCTAATACAGAGAACTTTTTGGGATATCTAAAATAAAGTACATTTTTAACCTTCCAAGGTCTTTACAGTTGCACCTATAGTAAGGGAATCTGGCTTTACAGATTGTGGGGTATAAATTGCTTTTATAAACTCCCTAAAACATTCTAAAAATAGTTTTCAGTAATTAATTGTTGTAATTGGTACTTATGAGAGTCAGCACTATGTCTATGCAGTGAAACCCACAGTTCTAGCTTTCCAAGTTGTTTTCAGCACACAATACTGTGATACAACTATTAATATAATTAGAGCTTTCATGAACAAAGAACATCAACTTGAATTGGTTGGTTATGAAAATGTATTGGAAAAATAGATTCATTTCCAGTCCTTCTCCATTCAAAGGGAAGATGATATCTGAGCCCCTTTGTAAAATGTTGGCCAACTATCAATGAGTAAGAGAGGCAAATGAGACAATGTTTTCCCTTTATAACTTTTTATACTCTATACAGTGCAATGCTATCTGGAAAGGGTTAAACATATCCCCTCTGTATTATTGAGCCTGAAGGAAATAGTAATCACAGAGAGAAACGTGTCACATTGTTTTTTTTTATCCTTTTGTACAAGATGATGGCATTCCCATTGCTTAAGTACTCACTTAGTGTTTTCCTTATTTTGACTTCCATTAATGAGGTTTCTTTCTTTCTCACCCATACTGCCAATAATAGGATTTTTTTCCGGATGAAATCTTATTACTTCTGCCACTCACATAATGTGAGATTGGATTTAGTGTTGAAATCAAAAGGATAAATAGTAAGTTTGTGGCCAGTGAAACAGTAAATGAACTTCAGTATTGATTTATGTCTGCAAGAGCAAATGTGTTATCCGCCCAAAACCAAACATCATCTGATCATAATAAGAAACAAGAAGGGGATAAAAATCTGCAAAACAAAAATATGTTTCCGTTGCAAAATATTAGATTATTAGTGTTTACTCTCACTAGTAATTGCTAACTTACAGACACTACTCCCACTGCGAGATGTAATGTATGCCTTTAAGATTCAAGTCTATTATTAAAAGACAGGTGAGGTTGATATGTAATTTTACCTGCATTCAGCAATCAATCAGGCTGCCTGTAATATTTTATGAATATGTTCCTTCCATTTGTTTGATATGGTAGTTTTTGCTATATGAATACAAGGGGTTAATTCAAGCTGAAGTTGCTTGTATCTATGCAAGAATGGGGTTGAGAGCTTCAAAAAGCCTGTTTACCAGCCCTTAAGGACAATGCAATTGTAATTTGCTTTTGAAGTTTTACCTCTGACCAGATGGAGTCCAGCAGTCTGGCTTGTAACCACAGGTGGGAGAATTAGAAGTGGGAAAAAGTGTAAAAATGATCTTTGGATTGTAAAATGACAATTCCTTAAGGACAGGCAGAGAGTGAGGCAGGGACTGATGGAGAGATGGGGACAGACTGGAAGCCTGTGTCGCTTTTTCATTAGATAAGTTTACACTTTGTGTTCCTGAGCAGCTGTCACATAAAGGGCCCCCTAAACATAGAAGTAGATTGACTCAGTTGGAAAACATCTATCAGTGGGATGATCTCTGAACCAGGCAGTTTTTCAAGAGATTGCTTGAAAGTTCCAATATCTAAATATAGATTTTTTTCCACAGTATTATCAAATTGCAAGATATCACTATTTTACAGAGAGACAGACTAAAAACAGTAATGAATGTGCTATCTTGAGTGGCCTCCTCTGCTATTTTATGCATTTTACCAATTCCCCGATTTTGATAGAAAGTGATGAATGTGATTTTGGGGTGAAATCCTTTGTCACTGACTTCAGTGTGGCCAGGATACTTAAGCAATACATAAAACTTTTGAATTTACTGATGTTCTGGAAAAATGTGGACCACAAGATAGTGCTCTACCTTCTCCTACAGGAAGTTCTCTCCCTTCGTGTTAAAGCCAGTACCCTCTGGGGACATATATCTTCTTGTATCAAACTTTTGCAGTCCAGGGGAGTAGTCTTTTATCATTCAGCTTCAAATTCCTTAAACTGCAGAATAGGTTAATCCACCCAGGAAACTCAGTGCTATACTGCAGGCATTCACAGGCCGACTAATCATTTACACCCATTGAGACTCTAGTGCAGCCTATGTACAATGTCACTTAATTTTCTTACTGTTATGCTAGAGGTCCTAGCAGCAGTTGTGTCCACACATAGTCTTAGAGCTGGGAGCAATCTAGTTGGAAACTTACTGCTCCATTTTTCATGGCATTGATGACATAATGGAGTCAATTTATAAGGACGTTTTCCATTTCACAATATTGTATTCTTGCCATTTTGTCCTTAAACAGAATTCAAGAAGTCAAAACTGATTTTTCTCTACTTTCATCTGTGACAGAGGTCAAAAGATCATTTCTACCGGATATAAAATTGAGTGCATTCAGTTTTCAAAATCTGGGATTTAATCCCACTTTAAGGACCCAAAGCCCAGTCCTAGATTGATGGCCACATTCTTAGTAGAGAAGACCAGCATGTCAAGCCAAGATAGTATGCAAAGTGACAACATGGACCAGCATCCAAACCTGGAAGTTGACCCTACTAGTTGCCCTCCACAAAATTGCTCAGGAATATGATTCTCCAAGCCATGGTTCTGCCTTAATCCTGCCAATATCATCTCTTTTTTTGTCTGTTAGTATTCATATACTGTTCTCTCTTGTATTTTTACTACTGGCTGCACCAAATAATTTAGTCAATTTAGTCACCAACTCAATAGAGAATGGAAAATTTTGACTGATCTGTCGATTTTCTCTTCTCTGAGAAAGGCATGTCCAGTGCTCTGTCCCTCCTTGTTCCTTTGTATATGAATGTTTTCTACAGTTGGATTTACAGTATTGTAAAGTAAATCCAAAAATATCCAATCACTTTCTCAACTGAGAATATATCTGACATAAAGCTGTTCCATTTATTCCTGCTGAAGTTAACTAATTACTAGTCGTAGAATGCTTTGAAAAACTCTCTGAAAGGGACCTTCAGGTTGGGCCCACATATGACTCTTCAGATATATTTTATTCTTTCTGACTCTGGCATGACCAAAGGGGGACCCTACCTCACATGCAGGTTACAGACTCAAAATGTTTAGACCAGTGTTAGGATAAAGCACATAAACCAGCGTAAGAATACCTGTTAGACAAACATCTGTCAGGAATGGTCTACATAATACTTAGTCCTGCCATGAGTGCAGGAGACTGGACTAGATGACCTCTTGAGGTCCCTTCCAGTCCTATGATTCTAATTTTCATATCCACTATGGTTAACTCATAGTTCATGGAATTCAAATAACGGACTGTGTGCAAGGTGTTGTAATGATTTAGAAATAGGCAAAATAGTCATCCGAGATGTTGGAAGTGAGAGAGAAGTGCAATTAATTGTTATTGGAACTGTGGTCTAAATCCTCTTATGCTGGAGTCAGAAATGGGCTGGTTTTATGCAAATACAGTATGTCCACCCTTTTTGCTAGTTTTGCTTATAAAGTAGTAGTATAGGAATGATTAACACCAGGGTCTAAAGTAAGCCTTCTAACAAGCAACTGAGAAGGTCTCAGTTTAATTCTGGCATATGATAGTGTTGCCTTACAGGCAGTGTGCAATGTCTGCACCAGGTCACATATCCAGATTTGGAGCTGGGTAAACTAGAACATTGGTTTATCTACAACCATTATAGAAGCCAACCTTATGTTTACCATTTAAAAAAAAGTCTGAATCTTCCAACACTAACCATACAATGTTATGCGATTACCACAGCTTTTCCTTAATCTTAGAATAGGATATGTCTGTGGTAACTTATAACAGTTGCCAGATGTTGACTTGATAATGGCTTCTACTTGAGAATATTATAAACATTCTTAAAGGCCCTGACGAAGGACTGGTACACACCTAAAACTTAAGCTGACCTGGTTATGTCACTGAGGGCTGTGAAAAATGTTGTGCCCTCTGCAATGCAGTTAGGTCAACCTAACTCACACAGTGGATGCAGCTACTGTAGACTTCTTCTATCAACCTGGCTACTGCCTGTCAAGGGGATGGATTTACTACAGAGATGGAGAAACCCTTTCCATCTCTATAGCAAGCATCTACACTATAGTGCTATGGAGGTGTAGCTGCAGTGGCCCTTGTGTAGTGTAGATATACCCTCAGCTGATTAAGCAAGTGCCTAACTTTGAGCACGTGAGTAGTTTCTGGCAATATTCTTGATGAGTCCACTGCAGGTATTGGCTGTTCAATATGATGATTAGAGCTGGCTGGAAAAAAATATAATTCCCATGGGGGAAAAATTGATTTTGGGGGGGAAAAATTAATTGCAAATCAGAAGAAAAATTCAAAAATTTGAATTTTTTCATGAGAGCTAAATTCTAAAATAAAATTCGTTTTGGGAGAGCCAAAACAGATTTTTCCATCTTGCTTCTAGGGGCTACCCAATTCTCCAGGGAGAGTCATACTGCCTAGGTAGTTGGGGCGCTAAGAAGCCTGGGCTCTATGGTAACCCGCATGTAGGCCACCAGAGAGCTGAGGGTTTGCAAGCCCTGGGACCTTGACTCCCCAGCAACCTGTTAGACAGGCTGCTGAGGAGTTGGGGAGTCCAAGGAGGCAGCCAGGCAAACAGGCAGAACACCTGCCTATCTGCCTGGCTTCTGTCAAGTTTTGACAGAATCTGCACATTCCCATGGAATGTTTTGTTTTCATCGAATCAGCATTTCTGATGGAAAATCAACCAATGCATGCTGTGATCAGTGACATAATTCTGTTTTTACATAAACAGCTTTATTTTACATCTATAAATACCACTTGCACTTTGCACTCTCATGAGTGTCTAATTAACATGCTAAGTGCATTTAAGCACAGTTTCCATGCCAAGAAATGAATCCAGCTGCAGACACTTTTTTATGTAAGACTCTTATCATCATCAGTTTGGCAGAGGAATTTTAATGCAAGATAATACCTTATAGCAAAAGCTTGCCAAAATAAGGCCCTGGAAGGGAATATTGTTCATTTAAACTGAAAATTATTTTCAGCTCAGTAATCGCCTGCTCTTGCTCCCGTTGAAATCAAGAGCAGAATTCCCATTGACGTCAACTGAAGCAGGATTGGTCCTTGAATCTGGAGGACATAGTTAAATTTGATACATTAATGACACATTAAAACACATCAGTAAAACCCTCTAAGTGCCTTAATTTAAGGAAAGCTGCAGTAACAGATTATCTTGCACCTTTAGTCAAACATAATGGAAAAAAGTAGTCATTTAACAATTATCCGCTCTTCTCTGTCATGTCATGGTGTACTGGTAAAATTTCGGGGGAAATGTGAAGATAAGAAATTGTCTTCTAAAATAAGGTCTTTGCTCTTAATTAGGTCTGTAGTCAGTATAATTTTTTAGTTCCAATCTGTAGTTTGAAGTAGCAAACTTTATGGGTTCAGAAAAAAAAGCCCCTTCCCTCCTCCACCTTCAGTTGCCAAGGAAAAGTTGTTGTGAGCTCTGGTAGTGTTCCATTAAGAATGTTATCTACCATGTTAGTACTACAGTATACAAAGCTGGTATAATCAAAAGAAGACTGAAGTCCATTCTCCATCGCTTCAGCTAGAAATAGTCTGAATTATAGCAAGTTTTTATTTTAATTAACAGCATCCCAGTAAAAATATTTTGGTATCCTTCAGTGTATATTTGGAAATTACTTTTGATTCACTAGACCTACAAATTGTTGTAAAATAGTTATGACATTTATTGACAAAAGAAGGATGAATATTTAAGAATGTTGTTCCTAAATATTTACTTTCCTTTCCATTTACAACATTAAATTATGTACTTAATTTTAACTTGCATTACAGCCACAGTTTTTGTCAGAACTCAGTGATTAGACTTGTGTATGTTGTCTAAAATATACATTTTCATGTATAATTTATAAAAAGGATTTGCAGTAGCAGTGCAACATTTGCTTTACCCATCTCACTGATTTTTTTTAAATGTTGTGTGCACTTCCAGAACAAGTCTGGGTTTGTACAAAGTGAAATGCTGAAAGTGATATCTGTGTTATATAATGATTTTGTGCCTGATTCAAGATGTTTAAGTGTGTAGTCACTGATTTTTTTTTTTTTCCCCCCAGTGTTGGCAGCATTATCAAATGGTTTCCCTTATTAGCATTGAGGGCACAGCATCCAGTGTTGCATGAGGCTTCATGAGCTGAGAAAAAAATGGGAAATAGCACATTATATTATAAAGATTATGGCAGTAAACAAAAATACTGATTTGTGTGATATTTCTTAACTCAGAAAATGATTAATATGTTGCAATAATAATTTAGTATAATTTGGAAATGGGAGGAGAAATATAATTTTAAAAAGTACTTTTGATCTATAAAGTGTAAGAATTTTCACTTTCATAAAATATCCACATCTAGATGTCAATTTGTCAGCAATAAATTATGTTTACAGAAAAATTACTGAGATGATAGAAGGTAAGAATCAATAGCAGAGCAAAACACTTGAGAATAGTGGCTACCACACTAATATTTGAAAAGACAACCAGAGATTCAGTAGGGCTTGTATTTGTGTTAAATGTGAGTGGAAGAAGAGAGCCTATCTGGTTAATTATCAAAACAAGTAAGTAATATTTCTGTGTAAATGTCAGCGTTTTCAGTGTTCAGTCTCTGTTACGATGGATTTAAGTACAATTTTCCACTTGATTTCGATAATCACTTTAGTCCAGTTGTGGACTTCTTGAACAGAATAAAACTATTGATATTACCAAAATGCACAAATATATGTTGGTTTAATTCCATTTTCCTTTGCAGAGATTGAACGTGCAGTAAACTTAGTCAGCAGACCAACTTTGGTGAAAACATACTAACTTTCTGCAATGTTTGTAACACATGTGAAAAGAGCAGTTACATCACTAACTGAAATATTCAAACACAACTAATTTATCTCTGACATTTACACTATACTGTGGTATTGTACTGGGTAGAAGACAAAAACTATATAATGAGTCTCCTTTATTGTCGACTCTAATTCTAGAACTATTTGGTGTGGTGATGTGCTTTGTAAGTGAGAATGGAAATTATCATTAAGATGGCAGAGAAGTCTTCAGAATTATATAATATTACAAATAGGAGGGAACACTGACAATAGAAATATTTCCTTTGATGCATGTACACTTCGTGGCATGCTTCTTTTACTGAATATTGAAATGTCTGGTTAAATTATGGCTAGCCAATCATCTCAAACAACTGCAAATAAGGACTCTTCATCTGTGTCAGAATTTCTGAGAGAAAATAAAAGATATCTGTTTTTATAGAACAAATTTGAGAGAACATTTTGTAATCAGGAGATATCTTTTCAAAAGAATACAAGGATTTTTCCACAACCAGTGACGCTGTTCTCTAAATTCCCTTTTTGGCACATCTGGCTAGTAGATCAACTAGTAGTTGTACTTAAAAGTTCAATTAAGCTTTTAATTTTTTGTTTTGTTTTTAAATATTGGTGGTCAAATTAGGAAGTGGCCTACACAGACATCAGCAAAACTGAACGGATGACTGCTGAGATTCTAAAATGGTGCCTCTGTAAGATTGGCCCTCCCTTGGTGTTTTTCCATAATAGTCAACTATTTGTGGGTATAAGAATAATTTTAGTGACTGCAGATTGTTGTCATTTACACAGTCATTCTGAACTTTATTTCCCTCCTCTTCTGTAGCCCTCTTTCCCTCCCCCCCTTCCTGCTTCTCATAGTGCTTTGCATTATTTTAATCAAGGTTTCATCTCCCATAATATTTTGACATTCCTTTTTCAGGTTCACTTGTTCATATAATGCCTCTTCATCAGATCTTAAAATATTTATTTGTCGCATGATTATTCCTGTGGGCCAAGGGAGGAGATTATGTCCTGGAAAGCAGTGACTCTGAAAAAGATTTGTGGGTAATGGTGGCTAATCAGTTGAACACAAGTTCCCGATTCGATGCTGTGGCCAAAAGAGCTAATGCGATCTTTAGATGCATATTAAAAAAAAGTAATTGGAGATATACCAATATCCTAGAACTGGAAGGGACCTTGAAAAGTCATTGAGTCCAGCCCCCTGCCTTCACTAGCAGGACCAAGTACTGATTTTGCCCCAGATCCCTAAATGGCCCTCTCAAGGATTGAGCTCACAACCCTGGGTTTAGCAGGCCAATGCTCAAACCACTGAGCTATCCCTCTCCCACAGGGGGATCTTGAGTAGGGATAGAGAGGTTATTTTACATGTGTATTTGGCCCTGTATTTGATTTGTAAAAAAACCCAAAAATCTACAGATAAGGGAAACAAACTTTTCAGCCTATGTTTCAATAAATGCCGGAAGAATAAATTACAAAAGAAATGTTTTTGCATATTTTAACTAAATCTGTTTTTTCTTTAACCTGAAGTTTCAGCCCCAGAGTTTACATCTGTCAGACATGCACAGAAAATCTCAGCTCTGGAGAGGAATAGTCAGTATCACTTTGATAGAGGGATGTGAACTGAAGCCCATGGATGCAAATGGATTGAGTGATCCCTATGTGAAGTTCCGGCTGGGCCATCAGAAGTACAAGAGTAAGGTAACTTCTTTTAACTGTGTTCGTACTGAACATTTGGGATCTTCTGCTTGAGTAACTATTTTAATACTTCTGGAATTTTGTTATATTACTGCTTAGGTATTTTTCAATATGCCAAATACAGCAATATTGTGGTAACATGCCCAGGAGTTTAGATTTACTACCAATATTCTCATCTAGGGATTCAGCAAGTGCCGGGCTCTCTCATGCCCTCATGCAGGGGTTTATGCCTGTGGACTGGTCTACACTACAAGTTTAAACCAATTTTAGCAGCGTTAAACCGATTTAATGCTGTACCCGTCCACACTACGAGGCCCTTTAAATCGGTTTCTGTACTCCTCCCCAACGAGAGGAGTAGCGCTAAAATCGGTATTACCATATCGGATTAGGGTTAGTGTGGCCGCAAAATCGATGGTATTGGCGCTCCACCGGGCGTATCCAACACAGTGTAGCCATGTGAGCTGGCCACAGCAATCTGAACTCAAGATGCAGTGGCCAGGTAAACCAGGAAAGCCCGTGAACTTTTGAATTTCATTCCTGTTGCCAGCATGGAGCTTTGATCGCAATGGGTGGCGAATGCAGTCCCCAAAATCCAAAAAGAGCTCCAGCATCGACCGTATGGGAGATACGCGGATCTATCGGTGTATGGGAGACAAATCTGTTCTATCAAGCTCCATTAACAGAGACGAAATGCCGAAGCCGTTGAAAAAAATCTCCAGGCTACACAGTGCTGCGGACAAGCGTAACGAAAGCCAAAGAAATCATGGATGCTCATGGAGGAGGGAGGGGTACGAGGATCCAGTATCCCACATCCACAGCAGTCCCAAAAATTACATTCTTGGCTAGCTCCAAGCCTGTAGGTTCAACACATTGTCCGGCGTGGTTAGGGTAATAGCTTGACAATTTACTCCTCCACCCCCATGGGAGAAAAGGAAAGAAATCGTTTCTGACTTCTTTAAATGCACCCTGTATCTACTGAATGCTGCTGGCAGACGCGAGTGTCGGCAGTGAGGCAGTATCCACTCCTCTCCCCTCCCTGGTGGCAGATGGTGGCAGTAGGACTGCTACCGTCCTTGTCATGAGCCCCTGTCTATCTGAATGACTGCTGGCTAGACTACGATATGCTGGCAGCAGTGAAGAGCAGTATCCGGCTCCCTCCCCTCCCCGGTGGCAGATGGTGCAATATGACTGTGTCCGTTGTCACCATCACGCATAGTTGCTCCTGGCTTGGCCTGAAGGTGAGGCTGCTGGGGGCGCTCTGGGTAAAAATAGGAATGACTCTCGGTCTTCCAGTAGAATGGGACAGAAGGCTGGAACTGTCTTCATCCCCTCTCTTTCCTGTGTAGAAACTAGTTGTACTGCCTGGACATCAAGCAGAGGGATCGATGGCTCCTCCCCCCGCACTGCTTAAAGTTCTTACCGTGGACTGTCACAAGCAGCTGGAGCTGCCTCCCCCCGTTTTATCTCACTAACAAGTCAACTGTTTTCTTATCTGCATTTTTTCATAACTTCATGACACAAGTGGGGGGAACACTGCATGGTAGCCCAGGAAGGTTGGGGAGAGGGAAGCAATGGGTGGGGTTGTTGCAGGGCACCCGCCTGTGAAGGCATATTAGCTCCATCTTCTGCCGGGATTTGACACGGAGCACGCTGTGCTCTCTGATACACTGGTTCCTAGTACTTGCCCCATATTGTAGCAGGACTGACTCTATTTTTTAGAAACCATAATGAGGATTGGAGTTGTGCCATTCATTCCCAGTTTTGCCTTTGCGCCCCCGGCCGACCTCAAGCCAGGGGCACCCATGACTAGCACAGGACAGTAACGGACCAACAATACCGTCATCTTACTGCCAATTTACAATGGCAGCAGAATGGTACAGAACGACTGATAACGTCTCTGCTATCACGCAAAAGCAAATGAATGCTGCTGTGTAGCGCCTGCAGTATCGCCTCTGTCAGCAGGCATCCAATACACAAACGGTGAACAGTTAAAAAAAAAAAAAAAAAGCTGAACGGGCTCCATTGGTTGCCGTGCTCTGGTGTCCCTCCCGGAGTGGCCCAAAGGGGGGGGGGCCAAAAAATCCCCAGGGAGAAAAGGCGCGAAACTGAGTGCTGTCGTTTGTTTTCCCCGGAGGAAGGAAGATGACGACATTTAGCCAGAACCCACGCCACGGCATGATTTTTGCCCCATCAGGACTGGGATCTCACCTCAGAATTCCAAGGGGCGGGAGAAGATTGCAGGATCTGTGTGGAATAGCTACAGAATCAGCTACCACCGCATCCACCGGAAATCGACGCTAGCCTCGAACCATGGACGCACACCGCCGAATTAATGTGCCTAGTGTGGCCGCGTGCACTCGACTTTATACAATCTGTTTTACAAAACCGGTTTATGTAAAATCGGAATAATCCCGTAGTGTAGACGTACCCTGTGACAGTGATTTCCATCTGCATGGGCCTTTAGCACCTGCAGATCAAACCAATCTGGTTTGTGTGTTTGGGTTTACTGCTGGAACTGGTCACCCACTTATGACTTCTATCCTTACAGGACACTGACTGCAAGTAATAGCACAGTTTTGGGGTTTTTAATTTATTTTTCCTTTCCTTTTTCATTGTCATAATTGGTCAGATTTCCAGGCTGCTCTGGGGAAGGATTAAAACTAGGGCTGTCAAGCGATTAAAAAATAGTCATTATTAATTGCCGTTTTAATAGCACTGCAAAATAATAAAAATACCATTATAAATAAATAAATAAATAATTTTGGATGTTTGCTACCTTTTCAAAGATAATGATTTCAATTACAACAGAATACAAAGTATACAGTCCACTTTATTATCTTTATTACAAATATTTGCCTTGTAAAAAAGATAAACAAAAGAAATAGTATTTCAATTCACCTCATACAAATAGTGTAGTGCAGTCTCTTCATCAGTTGAACGTACAAATATAGAATTATTATTTTTGTATAACTTCACTCAAAAATAAAACAATGTATAACTTTAGAGCCTACAAGTCCACTCAGTCCCACTTCTTACTTCTCCTTTAGAGGAGTTGTCTTGGCTTATTGAAGAGATTAGATATTTTATCTCAGAAAGTCAGTATTCTGGAGATGGGAAGGGGGAGAGCTGTGCAGAAGAAGGGTGAATTCTTAATGCTGCTCCTATTGGGTTGGATTTCTGGGCTTGCCTGTCTCCTGTCCGAAGAGGAAGAGAGCCTGTACGACTCCTAGTGATAAATCCAGTGGAATTTGTGGCCTTTGTTGAAGGTAGTAGTTGCCCCATAAGGAAGACTTTGGGCCAATTTCCACTCCTGCTCAATATAGAAGTTACTGCTGCTATTAAGCTATGATGGAGCAGATTGCTGCTTTTACTCTAGAGAGGGCTTGGTTTATAGAATATATGTTTCTTCTTTGAGTAGCATCCCTCTGGTCCCAGTGCACATGTGCTTTTGATCTGAGATTTTCAGTAACAGAGCCCATTCAGTTCACACATTCACTTTAGACATCCTCATACCTTGGACTGACGATGTCTAGAGTGGATGTGTGAGTTTCACAGACAGGCCACCCTCAATTCCTTCTCAACAGCCTGGTGGCCTGAGACTGAACCTTTATTATACCTGGTCCCAATTTTTTTCCTGGAGTTCACCTTTATTATAACTTAGTAAAGTATAGTTTAGTCTAGTCTAGTAATTTATTTGTCATTATTAGTTGAATAAGCCCCCCTTCTATTTCTGTTGGTTTTTTTCCAAATAACACCTCTTCCATCTTTTTTTTTTTTTTTTTTTTTTGAGGGGCATCTATCAGGGATCGTTATCACTTGTTATGCCAAGTTCCCCAGGCTTCAAGCACTGCCTTTCCAGCTGGGGTCCACCTCGGTTAGCAAAGGTGGTTCTCCATGCCTGCACTGTTTAGGGGACACCTAGATACTATCCAAGTGTAAGATCTATACTACTTTTAATAGCAAGTCTGGAAACTGAAACAGAGAAATTGAATTTTGGCTTTTTATGATAGAGGAAGCTCTGATACCAGCTTCAGACCTGGGTTTGGAGGACCTTCCTCTACACCAGCCTTCAAGTGCACTTAGTGCCCTGTCAGCCTCTGTATCAAGTATAAGGATGAAGGTACCGACAAGGCTCCATGGAAGAGAAGTTCTGAGTCTCCCACCAGAGATCCTTCTTTGAAGAAATCTCAGTCACTCCAAGAGACCTCAGGTCCTGGAATAGGTTCTATTGAGGCTCCCAGCAGTTCTGGTACCGGGAGCTCATCAAGGCTTTGAGTTCTTCTGACAACCATGGTACCAAGCATGCTTCAGTACCAATGAAACATGATCTGAGCAGAAAGCCCAAGAAATCAGCTTCTTAGAAACCAGTGCCATCTGCAGACCCCAAGCATTCTGACTCTAGAAGGCTAATAACATCCACCTTCGTAGCCAAACTGGTATCCCAGTCTGCTACACCGATGCACCAGAAGACATCAGAATCTTTGGTTTTGTCACTGTTTGTTTTGGAGGTGCGTGTCTAAGAATCAGCACCCTCAGATTGAGACACCAGCGAAGCAATCGACAACATTAGTATTGACCATGGCTGTTGTGGAGCCTCAATCTCTGATCAGATACATTCAGCACCACAAGATTTCAGATTCTCCAAGGGTCTTTTTGTTTCTAAAGAACTGGAGTCCCGATTGCTAATGGATACCAAACACTTGTCAGCAGTGTTCCCTCTAATTTTTCCCATGCATGTACGGAATGAATTCTGTTATGTGCACCAATATGGAGGTGATGTATAACATAATTCACATGGTGGGGGTGGGGCCAACGGGTTCGGAGTTTGGGAGCAGGGCTTGGCTGGGGCGGAGCGTTAGGGTGCAGTAGGGTGAGGGCTCCAACTGGTAGTACGGGCTCTGGGGTGGGGCTGGGGATGAGAGGTCTGGGGTGCAGGCTGCCCAGGGCCTATGACGGGGAGAGAGGATACCCCACAGCAGCACCTAGGCTCAGGGGGAGGGGAGGAGAGGCACCTCTCTCCTGGCGCTGGCAGGTCTGTCCCGGGGCTGGGTTGGGGCTGGGGGAAGGGTGCCTCTCCCCAGGTCACGCAAGTCCAGGGCAGATCTGTGTTGGGGCCGGCAGGGAAAGGTGCTTCTTCCTGCCACGGCAGGACCATGTTGGGGCCAGCCAGGAGAGGCACCTCTCCCCATCGCAGCCCTGAGCTCCTGTGCGGGGCTTAATAGGCATCTGTGTGGCCGTACAGGTTAGAGGGAACTTAGCTTGTCAGTATCAAGATCTTCTGGGTCACTGAGATCTTATCTTTCTCTGGTGACTCTAACTTCTCCAATACCTGCTGCACATGGTAGACAACTACCTTCATCTTTAGTTCTGCCTTACTGTTGGACTACATTGAGAATGATTTTTGTTATGCCCAGATCTCTGTCGAGGTGTCTCCTATATACCATGGAGAGAACATTTCCTGGGTCACCCACCATGAGAGGAACGTGCATAAGGACCAATAACCTTATGGCCCTTCTCATTAATGTGATCAACACTGGATGTCCGCTCCTCTACCTTATGTCTCCCTCACTAGCCATATTGGGCTCTCTATCACCAGCAGTTTTTGAAAGCTCCTAGCTACTCCATGGGGAGCATAGAAAAATCTCATGTACCATATCTTCCTCCTCAGCCTCAAGAGGAAACTTTCAAGGAGCAAGAGCCTAGAGGTGAAACCCCACCCCAATACAAATATCTCTGTCATCTCCAGAAGAAGCTGTAATGCCTTGACCACCTTCTTTGGTGGATGATTTTGAACAGTTCCAGGAACTGATTAAACATGTTGCTGACTCACTCCAGTTTCATTAGAGGAGATCCAAGAATCAGAACATAAACTTTTGGACATTGTACATTTGACTGTCTCTGGCCAAATTGCATTGCCAGTCAATAAGGCTCCTATGGGACCTGCTAAAACCATCTGGCAGACCCCTGTCATGGCATGGCCTATCTGTAAATGGGCAGACAAAAATATTACATGTCAGCCAAAAATTCTGAGGTTTTTGTTCTCCCACCCACAAACAAATGATTTAATCAACAAATGTGGCACACAGAACAATGCAAAAACAATGCACAGAACAATACAACAAAGACCAAAAGTGACTTTATCTATTTGGTCACAACAGCTACTCTGCAGGGACTCTGCAATTCAGGATCACAAATTACCAAGTTCTGTTGGCAAAATACAACCGCACCAGTTATTGTAAATTCAACAGCTTTATTGAACTTCTCGCTGAGGAACACCTGAGAACCGTTCAGAGCCATCATAACAGAAGGTCAGTTCTTAGCAAAGACCTCATTGCAAGCCTCCCTAGATGCAGCTGGCTGTGGCTCAATCCCTCTCCTCCACCGTCATACATTGTGTATCCCGATTACAATTATCTGGTTTTCCTAAGGAGGTCCAAGACTGTGGAAGGGCCTGCCTTTTGATGGACTCATGCTCTTTTCAGAGTCCATGGATGAATCCTTACATACCTTAACAGACTCAGAGCACACTCACGTCTCTCGGAATATATATTCCTGCATTCAAAGAAAATATAGTAGATTTCAAACCACACAGAGATCCCAAATGGTTTAGTTTTTGAAATATTATGGTTCTGTAGAGCCACCAAGAAAGAGGTCAAGATATCAAAATAGAGGCACCCTAACGGAACTGTTATCACTTCCCAACTGTCTTCCTCAGCCATGATAATGGTCTGGTTGAAGGTACGGGAATATCCTCTTTTTGAAAATACCCACTTCTAACCCTTTGGAGATAAGTTTTCCCATTTTCAACCTGCCTGGGAACAGATTATTTCCAACAAATGGGTTTTGGAGGTTATAACAATGGGTTACTCCAACCATCTTATCTCCAACCCTTTTCAGGGGCCCATCTCACAAACTGTTGTTGAGACGAGAAGTCATCTCTCTTCTACTCACAGTGGCCATGGAACCAGTTCCAATCCAGCACAAGGGGAAGCACTTCTATTCCAAGTTACTTTTGGTTCCAAAAGAAGTATGGGAAATGGAGACCAATATTAGATCTTAGGCTCCTGTATGCCTTTGTGAAATCACAGAATTTCAAGATGGTGTCTTGTGCAGCTACATTTCAATCATTAGATTTCAGGGATTGGTTTGCA
Organism: Chelonoidis abingdonii; assembly: GCF_003597395.2. Classification (NCBI taxonomy): domain Eukaryota; kingdom Metazoa; phylum Chordata; order Testudines; family Testudinidae; genus Chelonoidis; species Chelonoidis abingdonii. The sequence goes on along the minus strand of NC_133774.1, from coordinate 62,346,060 downwards.
ACCCTCGACCTTCAGGATGTATATTTTCATGTTGTTATTCATGCCTCTCGCAAGAGATTAATCAGTCAGGATCACTTCCAATATCAAATGCTTCCCTTTGGCCTCTCCTTTGCCCCAAGGGCATTCTCAAAGATCACAAAGGTGGTAGCTGCTCATTGATATGAACTGACAATCTGTTTCCCTTACCCCAATGATTGGCTGCTCAAGGGTGGTTTTCTTTGTAGTACAGTCAATATTGTCCTTATTCCTCGGGCTAGGATTTCAACTCAACATTGAAAAGTCCACTTTGACCTCAGAGCAATAAATACACTTCAGAGGGACTTCTCTGGATGCTGTAACAATCAGATCTTACCTTCCTGTGGACAGGTTTATGACTTTAACAAGACTCGAATGATCTTCCAAACATTGGCAAGAAATTCCCCCCAACTGCTGACACTCCCGGAGTCTCTTCTCCCATTAACCTCCTCAATCTGAGAACTGTCAGAAACACCTGTATCCACTTCCTTCTATTAATCAGGGGCACATCTGTCAAGGCTGTGGCAGATAACGTAGTTTGAATGTTCTACAGCATTTGTCAAGGAGTGGGGCAAGATCCCCCCGTCTTTGTGTCAAAGAAAGCAAGCTATAGCACTGGTGAATAGCCAATCATATCTTCATCTCAGACTCCTACGAGTAAAAAGGATCATGGCCAACAATCTCAACAGGTATTGCTCCCAAGATTGGGAGTGGGAACTGGACTTTTGGGTTCTCAGATGCATTTTTCTGACCTGGTGGTTCACAGAAGTGGACCTCTTTCGCAACACTACCAACAGGAAGTGCATAAGATTTTGTTCCACAAGAGGAATAGGTCCTCAGTCCCTGGGGGATGCCTTCCTTATTGCTTGGATGAAAATCCTTCTCTGTGTATATCCTATAACACCATTTGTCTTGAGAGAGTTGAATGAGGTCAAACAACAAAGCCAGTACCTTTATATGAATCATCTCACTTCTTGTCTGGCATCGAAATGTCCATCAATTTCTCACCTGTTTTCTTAGGACTCTCGTCACCTTTTCATCTGAACCTGGGAATTCTTCACCTTAGAGCTTGTTTACTTAATGGTTTTCAGGGTCTCAGGCTTTCTGTTCTGCAGAAGTACAACAGGTATTGTTAAAACAGCAGGAAGATATCTATATGAAACACTTACCTTCAGAAATGGAAAAGATTTCACCACTTGTGTACCTGATGAGTTTTCACCTGTTCCTCCTTCATTCTCCACTGTTCTTGACTATCTGTTGGAACTGATAAAGTCAAGTCTGTACACGATTTCCATCAAGGTTCACTCTGCAGCTGCATTTTATTCCTTTGTGGAGGGATTCTCAGTGTTTGCTCACCCCACAACAGCAAGATTAATCAAGGAGTTGATGAAACTTTCCTCACAGATTAGAGAGTACACTGCTGTATGGGATTTAAATTTGGTCCTTAATTGTCTCATGAAAACTCGCTTTGAGCCTACGACAACTTGTTTCCTTCTTCACCTGTCCATGAAAATGGCTTTTCTTTCATGGCCATAAGCCCTGCCCGATGAGTTGGAGAAATGGGTGGTTTAATGGAAGACCATCTCTTTTTCAGTATTCTTCAGGGAGAAAATTGTGTTACAACCACTTCCTGAAGTTTCTATCACAGGTATCTTCTGAATTCCGTATCAACCAGGTTGTGATCTTCCAGTCTTTTTTCCAAAACCACACCAGGCCACAGAGGAAGTCATCCTCCATGCTCTGAATGTCAGAAGGGCATTAGCCATCTATCTGGACAGAACCAAGACTTTTAGAAAGACTCCATGTTTTGTTTAATTTACAGACAAATCCAACGTTTCCAATCAGAGACTCTCAAAGTGGATCTCTGGGTGAGGCTGCCAACATTCAACTTCCTGTAGGATGTACAAGATTCCAGTCTGCTTCTATGGCACTCTTGAGAGAGGCCATCTGGTCTTCAATATATGCTTTCTCCAAACTCTATGCCATGGTTCACGATGCCAGACCACATGCTTTGCTTGGTAATACAGTACTATCTTTAGTGTTGGACTCGACTTTGAAACTCCCTCCATCTTCCAGTGATACTGCTTGGGAGTCATCTAAAGTGGAGCTCTCAAAGGAACACTACTTGAAGAAGAAGAGTTTACTCATCTTATGCAGTAACTGGATTTTCAAGATGTGTATCCCTATGGATGCTCCACTGTCTGCCCTCCTTGCCTGTGCTTCAGAGTTGTCTCAAGGAAATTCATGGTGGAGAAGGAAGTGAGGGCAGTTTGCCTGTGCTGCTTTATGTATCCTTAGTGCGAGGCATAAGGATGGTCTGGAGCCCATGTGTGGGCTGAACAGGCACAGCTAATTAAAATCTCTGCTCAAAGGTGCATGGGGTGCAGGCATACTTGAAGTTGAACACCCACAAGGACACACATCTTGAAGAACAGCAGTTACTGCACAATAACCTCTTCTTGGAGATAACTAGATTAAAAATCACTATTGAAGCTGTCTGCTTCAACCTGAATTCAATTACATCTGCTCCTGTAATTAAAAATAAACAACAAATTAGCTTGGTGAATTCATTTTCCCTACCCCTACAACCTCAAACATTATAATGGCAAGAAAAAGAGGAGGAGATCATGCAAAGCTGGTTAACTGCAGTTGCTGGTTAAATGCTTTCAATTTCAGTTTATTTGTCATTTTCAGGTAGCCTTTTTGGTTTTGCTTTAAAAGACAACTTTGTCACTTTCCTGTCACTCAAGTTGAGGAATCATTATTCTAGAGAAAAATGGTTCAGTTCTCAGGGCAAATTCATTGTTTTACAGACTTTCAGTGGTGATGAACTGAGAGATTCTGGAGGTTGGTACTATGTCCAACAGGGGCATGAGGTTGTTTGGTAGCCTTATATTTTTTCCTTTAAAAAAAATCACCACTAAAACAATAATTATGTGAATTAGACTTTCTGGGCAACATCTAAAGATTAATTTCACTGTTCATGAAGAACATGGCTGCACAGTGCAATAATGACTTTCTTTACTCTCCTTTCAGATTGTGCCAAAAACTTTAAATCCTCAGTGGAGGGAGCAGTTTGACTTTCATCTCTATGAAGAGCGTGGTGGAATTATTGATATTACTGTGTGGGACAAAGATGCTGGCAAAAGGGATGATTTTATTGGCAGGTGTGTGCAGTTACAACCTACTAGTACTCTGGAGATAAGAGCATATGATTACAATGAGTCTTGTCGTTAAAACTATTCCTTATAACCATTTGTCCTTGTAAAGAAAATACTGAGCTTTTACAAAGTATAAGTACATTTTCCTGCATTTATGACAGTCCTTGCTGTAATGCTGACAAAATAATTATTTGCTTGACCAGTAGGTGGCAGATTTTACCTATTCATAGACGTAGATTTTCAAACGTGGACATATTGTATTTAGAAGTATAATCAAGATGCAGGAGGTTCCATGTGGCAATGTTTCAGGGTTGGGATTAGAGGTGAAAGAAATATCATGAATTACAAATTGCTTGTAAGACTAAAACACATCCTCATTTTTAATCTACTGTGTGGGTGAAATGAAAATCTTAAAGCACTGCACACAACCTTTTTTGCAATAAAATATGATCACTGATGTAATTAATTCTCAAGGGACTCAGTATTTGGGATCTTTCTCAGAGTTCGGGAAATGATATAAATCTGAATCACCAAGCTCAAACTGTTTTACTGTGGTAGGTCATGGTAAATACAGCCCATTTGTATCAGCTCGTAATAGAAAAAAAGTCTCAAAACTATTAAATGTGTGCAGCTACTGTAAAAACTTAGCCTTATTGAGAAGTTTAAATATTCAGTTACATCATATGAAGTTACAGCACATTCTGGTAAATTGTATTAATCCTATTTCTTCTGGGTAGTTATCTGTCAGAGTAGCATATTAAAAACTTGTAGATGCTATGACTAGTACATCGATGCTTTGTAATCAGTAGAATTAGTCTTTGTTGAAAGTACATATTTATGAATGGAATTTCTATGAACTAAGCCATATATTTTCCATGTCAATGTGTTAATCTTTCCCCCTCTATGCTTGTGTTTAAAGTAGCACCTTTGTTTACCGTACTAGATGATGGGGCAGACTGGTCATAATCAGGGGCGACTCTAGACATTTTGCCGCCCCAAGCATGACGACATGCTGCGGGTGGCACTCTGCCGGTCACCATTCCCGCGGATCCGGTGGACCTCCCGCAGGCGTGCCTCCGGAGGGTCCGCTGGTCCCGCAGCTTTGGTGGAACCGCGGGACCAGCGGACTCTCCGCAGGCATGCCGCCGAAGGCTGCCTGCCTGCTGCCCTCCCATCGACCGGCAGAGCACCCCCCGCGGGATGCCGCCCCAAGCACGCGCTTGGTGTGCTGGGGCCTAGAGCCGCCCCTGATCATAATATTACATTTTACCTTCTCCTGGAGACAGCCTTTTATAGAATGTGAAGAATCAGAATAGATTTAAATTTTTTGGTGTATAAGAGGCTTAATGGCAATCACTTTGTAAAATATGTATTCATTGGAATTGTATTTTATACGATACCCTTTATCTGGGATTAATATATGTGTACGTTTTGTCCCTGTCTCATCTGCAGTGAGTGGATATAATAATAACTTTAGTTTGGTAGAGTAGCTGAATGAGTCTGTCCCATGTGAGTACCTGCCATGCCTCCCACCCACTTCTCAAATTTTCGGTCATGTACTTTGTGCTTACTGCCGTGCTGCCACTCATGTTTGGGAGGAGTTTCCTGTTAACATCTGCAGAGCTACCTCACAATCCTCCTTCAAACTCTCCTTTGCTGTGATGTCCACAAAAAAATTTGACAACTGTTAGGTCACTGGTACACTAATACCCCTGCCTATCATACCGATCAATGCTGTATCATTTTTTCCTTGTACTCACCTGTTTGTCTTTATCCAGCTGTCATCTCTTGTCTTATGCTTAGATTGTAAACTCTTTGGGAGAGGAATACTGTCTTTTTGTTTATACAACATCCAGCACAGAGGGGTTCTGGTCCACGACTGGGGCTCCTTGGCACTTTGTTAATATAAATAATAAGGGTGACATGAAATCTTCTGCTTCCAGTATCAGAAGAGGTGATATGCTTAGGATCTAGAAGGGAAATTGAAAACAGTTTCCTGCTTAGCTGGGTGATTGGGCATCTTTCCTTTTATCTTAAATAAATAAGGACCTCTTACCACCTTGAATAATTCTCAAGCACTAGCAAGTCTCTTCTAGAGGTAAATTTGTATATAATGCAAATCTAAGACTCCATCTTGAATGATTGCCATATCTGACTAAAGTTTGGTGAGGAAGAAACCATGTTTTATGATGATGAATGAGTTTCCACTAATGGAAAAAAAATAGAACAAATAGAGGAGAGAAATAGGAAAAAAGGTATTCATTCATTATTTAGGAAACAAGTCTCATCTTTGATCCACAGAGCAGTTCTCTGTTGCACATTTTGCATTCATTCTGCTTGCAGAGCACTCATGAATGTCAGCAGAAATTGTGAGGAATAAATGCAGAATATGCAACAACAAAAAAAAGGGTTGCTTTGTGGACCTCAGAAAAGATATTTGGCTTTAGAATAGTGTATGTTAGTGTCACAAATCCAGCTGGTGTCTCCTATCCAGCTACCCACTGGACTGCTTAGAGGGGAATCCAATCCTGTGGATCCCCAGGTATTTAAGCTTCCCTGTGTCTCAGCAGGCTTCCCGCACTGTTTCCTCTCTAGGCGTCTCTGGCACATATCCTGAACACTGACTCTGTCTGCTATGTCTTCATAGAAATGGACTTAGCTCGCAGGACTGATGCTGACTCCCGCACCATGATGCCCCAGTTGCTTACACATCCTGCTACGGAATCCCATTCAAGTTGTGAAGCTGCTGGTTTACAATTTAACTCTTTCCTGAGACACACAGCAGTTGTGAAGCATTTAATGTGCAGAAACACTCTCCAGAGTCTAGCCCCTTACTGCTCTTCTACTGACTCATATAAAGCACAAATAAGTACAGATCATACAAACAATAAGCATCTTACAATGTCCCTCATTAGCATACCTTTCCCCTGTGAGTTCTTGCGGATACCATGTGTGTCCAGGGAGGCAAGCAGGCTCCCTTCCCTCTCACTGACTGTTACTTGCTGGGTCTCTTCTTCCTCATATACTGGAGAAAATGCCCCCTGAGTAGAATAACTCCTCTTTTAAAACTTTCAAATACTTTGTTCAGTCTCTTGCTGGGTCAGAGGCCCTCTGCCAGGTGACTTTGTTGACAAGGCGAGTTCCCTCCTGCTAAACCAGTTGTTCTGAGAAGGGACCAGTCCTTTGTCCAGAGTGAATAGATTTCCAGTGACTGGGTACTTAGTCAACTATCCTCTGTTGTCAACACTGTATCGCTACATTGTGGGACTACAGCCCAACATGGAGGCAAAGGATAACAGATAAGGCTACCAAAAAACATGCTCAAAATGGACTGTGGAGCTTGGGGTGTTTTATTTTTCTCTCTCTGTGTGTGTCTCCATCGACACAGTATATTCTTGATTTTTGGAAACCCTGTTCTCCAGACCTCAACATTATTTGTATCCTGTCCTTGTCACCCAGCATGGGACTAGAATCATAGAATATCAGGGTTGGAAGGGACCTCAGGAGGTCATCTAGTCCAACCCCCTGCTCAAAGCAGGACCAATCTCCAACTAAATCATCCCAGCCAGGGCTTTGTTAAGCCTGACCTTAAAAACCTCTAAGGAAAGAGATTCCACCACCTCCCTAGGTAACCCATTCCAGTGCTTCACCACTCTCCTAGTGAAAAAGTTGTTCCTAATATCCAACAAGGATGAGATTTGGATAATCGAGCAGAGATCCCTGGGCTACAGAGGAGGTCACTCTACTGCTGAAGACTCCTGTGTGGCAGCGCAGCTAGACCTTGGCAGCCCTGCTGTCCCAGGAGTGAACGAGCGGAGCACTGACAGTGGATCTGCATAGGGTTCCTGTGCTGCCGCAAGGCTGATGAATCCTGGCCAGGGATCGGGTGTCTACTCTGCCCTGCCAGGACTGCTGTCTCCTGGTGGTGCTAGAGTCTTGTCTGCACAAGTTGAAGCAGTTTAGCTTATATCACTGTACCTTGTGCCTGCAATAATTGAAATGGCAGATATGTCAGTGCACTGCCTTCTTGATTATCCAAATAAAATCTCTGTCTGGCGTGCTACTCAGCTAACCAGGAGAGAGAGAGAGAGAGAGAGTGTGTGTGTGTGTGTTTGTGTTTACAGACTCTCCTGGTTACCTGAGTAACATGCCAGATACAGATTTTATTCGGCTATCTATAGATATAGATATTCGAGTGTGTGTGTGTGTGTGTGTGTGTGTGTGTGTGTGTGTGTGTGTGTGTGTAAAATCTCTCTCTCTCTCTTTCTCTCTCTCTATATATACATAATCTCCTGTAGAATTTATAAATTGTACAGACGTATTCCCAAATTATCACAGTTCACACATAAGATTCCCCATGCCCCCAAAGCTTTATTCTAAATTTTTTCCCTCCGATTTAATCAATGAACCCCCACATCATTGTCATTTTCTGCCTGGTAAAACAAAATTGGACCAGAAACCCTTCACAAAGGGACAGTAGGGGAAATTAATACTGGGGAAATTAGGTTTAGGTTTTGTAATGACCCAACCACTGCCAGTCTTTATTCAGGCCTAATCTGATGGTGTCCAGTTTGCAAATTTCCTCCTACTGTTACTCTCACCTTCTTGTCAACTGTCTGAAATGGGCCACTGTCTTACCACTTCAAAAGTTTATTTTTCCTCCCTTGGTATTCTGCTGTTAATTGAATTGTCTTGTTAGACTGATCTCACCCACTTGGTAAGGCAACTCCCATTCTTTCGTATATTTATACCTGTTCCTGTATTTTCCACTCCATGCATCTGGTGAAGTGGGTTCTAGCCCATGAAAGCTTATGCACAAATAAATTTGTTAATCTCTAAGGTGCCACAAGGACTACTCATTGTTTGTTTTTGCTGATAAACATAATTTGAATGTCCAGATCATGCAGTTGGCGAATAAATTAAATAGTCACAGATTTACCATAACTGGGAGTAAATGTTTTCTATTTCCTTGTTGAGTCAGAAAATAGACTAGTTTGATTAAAAACCATATACCGTAGAAAGTTTAGGCAGCTAATATTAAGCAGCTACTATTAAGATTAAAAAATCAAATTAAGGTGAAATGATTTTAATCTCCATGTAATTATTTAGCTTTCTTATCACCTGCATTTTTGAAGGCGATCCTGACTCTGTCACCTTCACAATAATCATCTAATAAATCTTTATGATTTTTATACCTTTATGCATATCAGTAATTGGAACAAATTGGCAGCTGACAGCTGCCATAAATTGCCAAGAATGAGTGCTGTCAGAGAACAAGTTATTTCTGTGAACATACAGAATAAGTAAATCCCATGTCATGCAATTTTATTCAGCTGAAGTTATTTGCAATCCAATACAGCAGGACTTATAACATTATTTATTAGTGGGAAAATGCCTGTTTATCTTCAAAATGACATTAATTTTTGCTCACATTTTATGCTAGGGGATTACTCTTGATTATCTGTATCTATCTATCTAGTTAATAGTAAGAGTGTGTTTGCAGGGCCGGTGCAACCATTTAGGCGACCTAGGCAGTCGCCTAGGGCACTAGGATTTGGGGGACACCATTTTCTTCGGCAGTGACCGCAGCGGCCAGATCTTCAAGCATCCTGGTCGCCGCCAGCATTTAGGCAGAGGGAGCTGGGGCCGGGGAGTGCAGGGAGGGCCACCTGAGCAAGCAGGGGAACTCCCCGCCCCAGCTCACCGCTACCTCGCCTCCTCCCCGAGCACGCCGTGTCTGCTTCACTTCTCCCACCTCCCAGGCTTGCGGCGCCTAAGCTGATTGGCGCTGCAAGCCTGGTAGGCAGGAGAAGTGAAGCAGTGATGGTGTGCTCCGGGAGGAGGCGGGGCAGGGGTGAGCTGCTTCACTTCTCCCACCTCCCAGGCTTGCGACGCCAATCAGCTTAGGTGCCGCAAGCCTGGGAGGCGGAAGAAGTGAAGCAGCGACAGCGTGCTCAGGGTGGAGACGGAGCAGAGGTGTGGTGGGGGGGTGCCTCAGGGGGGAGGGGGAGCACCTTAGTGCAGGGGGGGGAGGGCGCAAGGTAGAAGTTTCGCCTAGGGCACGAAATATCCTTGCACCGGCCCTGCGTGTTTGTGTATTTTCATCAGTATCTGAGAGACTTCACTACCTTCCAAAATTGTTGCAAGCTGTGACTGGAACACCTTGTCTTGTATATTCATTACACTACATATTGTTTATATTTGTTGGGAGAAGTTTCCGTTTTCATATTTTTTCTCTGAATATCATTAAAATTGTATGTGTGTATTCTACATATTTCTTTGACTTCACTTCTTGCTAAAATGAATGTCATGAAAACATAAGGTTAAAAACATTAGAAAATTAGTTATTTAATTTTCAATTTTTGACACCGTCTGTTATGGTTTGTTTACATAATCTTTTTCACAGTAAGTAAGCTACAGAGGTTCTGTTAGCACACACATGAATAAAAGCAGAATGAGAACTGTACTGTTGCATTATTACTCTGAAAGCACAATGGTATACTTGTCAGGGATCTCTAAACTGAAGAGGTGGGATTTTGTATATAAAACATTTATATCTCAGTTTTCTTTTTCTTTTTTTTTAATTGAATGATGCTACTAATCTTTGCATCAGTTCTCTAAGATGCACCTACATCTCCCATTGTTTTCATCTACTCAGCAACTCTCAGGATTTGGCCTTCAAGATATTCCAAATCATATACATAGTTATACTGTGAAAGCTAAAGAGCCACTAAAGTTGTAAGACAAAAAATAGTGAACTAGATTATATTTTGGTTCACAAATCTGCAACAGTAGTTATTCATTAAGTTTGTAGAGCCAGCTTCTTTTGTGCCTTTCTCTACCAACTTTTTTTAGGGAGATGGGGTCAAAATTACTTCACTGCATTAAGCTAAGGGGAGTAAAACTGGTCAGGAACACGACAGCGAGTGGGGGAAATGAGAGCAGAGATATTAAGTGGAAGAAGATTATGAGGAGTTATGGAGTGAGGATGAGGTTCCTTTATGAGGAGATTAGGCTTGGACTCATACAGGGAAGATGGACTTTGAGAACCAGGGTGAGGCAGACTGGGACATGCATTCTTTGAAAAGCAAACTGAGTCCAGGCTGGGCCCCAAGGGCTCCTGGGCTTGCTAAAAGAATGTAAGCAGGATCATTTCTTTTCCTGTAGCTCAAGAGGAAAGTCGATCCATGGGAATTTACTAGCTTTACTATACTGATATAATCTAAACCAAAAAAAGGGACACACTGACTATGAATGAGTGTCTACACAAGGATTTGTACTGGTATAGTAATGCTGGTAAATTGTAAAATCATTTTCTCTAATGTTTGGTTCCACTTGCAAAATGAACCTGCTTGTTTTAAGAAGGATGTTTGTCACTGTATGGTGCTAGTCATAGACTCCCCAAGGAAAGAGATGCAGGTGTCCAGTTGGATCGGCACCATAACAAGCACTGGGCATAGATAGGGCACTAGACCCAGATCCTGGACTAAGAGTGGGAGATTTGCAAAATTCAACCCCTAACAGGTAAGGGGAGGCCTGACACCTAAGGGGGCACATCCAGAGAGCAGAAAGGGGACAGATGTACAAGCAGTGCTGTAACCATGAGCACAGCTCTAATGGTTTTATGCTCTTCTGCTCCCTGTCCTTCCCCAAGCCTGTCTGTATCCTCCTCTCTTCCTATCCTTCCCCACTTCCAGGCTCCTGCCCTTTGCCTCCTATCCTTCCCCTCCTCAGCTGCATCAATATACCCACCAGGATTTGCACAGCTCTGCTGATATCCAGCCCTGCCTGCCTTTGTATCCCTCCCCATATGCTGCCACCCTCCCAGCTTCTGTCTCTCACTACGTCCCACTCCCCCCACTCCTACGCCACATCCTCATCCAGTTACTGTCCCACCTCCCCTTCTCCTTCTCACCCATTTGCATTCTAAGTCAGGCTACTTACTTCTTGCTGCTTGATTCACAGTAAGGGGAGCATAGGAAGAACAATCTCCCTGCTCTTAGTTATTCTGCCTGATACCATAGCAGCCTGGAGCAGCAACTGAAGGGACAGTCCTGTTCAGCCTCTGCAGCCTCAGGTGTATTCTGCAATATTCTGTATTCTTATAGCCCTGCGTGGCAAATCAATAAGCCCTGCTTAGCCCCTATAATCATAACACCTGGATAACGGTGAATAAATTTATGGAGCTTCTCCATCAAGGTTCCCGCCAAGAGTTCACTGCCCTCTTGGAG
>NC_133774.1:61857709-61966628 GCF_003597395.2 Chelonoidis abingdonii | reverse complement strand
CCTCTCCTGCCCTTCAGCTTGTGAAGGGGCTTCTTGCCCTCCTTCTACACAAGCCAGGTGCCCCTTACCTAGGGTTTCTTTTGGATTTCTCAACCTACCACAGCACTCCTCCAAACTTTCCTTTTGTTCCTGTCCTGTCCTGTCCTGTCCAACTCCTTCAAACTGCTCTCTGCTCCAGTCAAACCTTCCTTCCTGCTCCAACTCCCACGCTGTCTGACTGAAGCAGGGGAGGTTTTATCACATGACTGACTGGTGGTGCTCTAACTGGCTACAGGTGCTCTAGTTAATCTATAGCAAACCTTCCTCCCCTTGCAGGGAATAAGGCTCCCTGCTAACACTCTTCTGCTGCCCTCTGGCCATGCTGTATCACAATATGAATATGTAAACATAATTGGAAGGTATTTTCTGGTAGTACCATAATAAGTATATGGTCTAGTAAACTCTGAGAGCAAAGAACTTGGAGTTTAAAAACCTTAGTCTCAAAGCTTATTGTGTCAGGATACAGTTATTACCTCATAATCAGGGAGGGAAGTAATTTTAAATTATTTTTATCTGTAGATTAATATGTTAGGGTCAGAAACCTGCCTTCTCAAGTTTTAATAGTCTGCACAACTTAAATATAAAGGACAGGCAAGGTGTAGCACACACTCACACAGAAATGAAATACACTTGTGTTATATTATTGTATTTCTGTTGTGCATGCTTTGTAATGCAGCCTCCTACCTGGTGAATATTCCTCCACTTTCACTAAATATTAAGTTCCTCTTGTGGATGTATGGATTATGCATGTATGTCTCAGACCCCACGTGTGTGATTGTACAGAGGATCTTGATGAAAGAAGGCTTTAGCTTATAAATGGTGCTTAATATAGTTTATGTATTGTCTTAAAGAGAGATGGGTGAGGGGCAGAGAGGAATTGGATTGTTACAAAAAAACTATCAATCCAAACAGTTTTGCAAAAAGGTTAGTTTCATTTCAATTTATTTTGGGAAAGGTTTGTTTAGACATTTTAATAGATTTATACTGAAACCAAGGTTAAAAATTGTAAAAGTCAAAAACTAAATGCAGCATTTCAAAATTATCAAAACAAAACATTTCAGTTGATGAGATCTGAATTTTATCAGATTGTTGGTTTGTGAAAAATTTTGAGACTATGACCTTTGGTCCTGTTTCAGGATGGGAAAAGTTTCAGAATCTCAATGTCTTGCCCAACAGGAAAACAGTTTCCTGTCCAGCTCTACCAGTAATTACTGTTGGACCATTTTAAAATAGTTTTTGTTCTTAAATACTTAGTCACATTTTTCGTGGGCCTGTGTGTGTGGGGAGGAGCTTGATTTTTTTTTTTAAAGGAATTAAATTTTGCAGACAGGTTATTGTTATTGTAATGCTAGCTTTTAAAAAAAATAACATAACACAAACATTGTTTTTCCTAATATGATACCAATACTTCAGTTTGGGGGGAAAGAAAAATGGTGTTCAGATGTTCCCACTCTTTTTCTTCCACTGGTTTCAACTAACACCAAACCAATGGCAGAGAGAAGTTGGGGTAAGACATATGACCTACCGCAAACCTTCAGTTTCTGATACTGAGAACATTATTTATTCTAAGATGGAAAATTTGTTAATGTGCATAGTTGCTTTTTGATAACTTTTTATCTAGGTTTTTTTCAGCACATCAAAGTTGTGTACACTATAAAATATATTTTAAGCATGGAGACTACTACACTGGATTCCACTGCTTTTAAGAGTTTTTCCGTAGTAACGTGCATTGTAAAAATCCCATTATCATAATAGGTCCAAAGGATTTGCAGTTCTGGTAGAATATCAATCAACAAGTCTCATAAATTATGAATTATACACTTGAAAATGACATTTTAAAAGATTTTTGACAAAGTATTTTATAGAAAAAATAATAAAGCTGTGGGAGTTTTGCACTGCTTGCGAACAACATGGGGGCAATTCACATTTCCACCTAATTTTTGAAAGGTGGAAGACATGGCATTTTTATCTTGAATTTTAAATAAGATTAAATCTTATAGAAAAAATACAGGAGTCTGCAGTTTTGTAGCCATTGTCTCAAGAAAATACAAAAGAAAAACTGAAAACAGGTTTTGGGGGAAATGGGGTTGGGGGGAGTTCCTACACTGTCTCTTTGGTTTTTACAGAGGTCCTTTGATATACCATAGTGTCTGTTTGCTTCATGGTCTGTTGAGAGAAGGTACTTGTCTACTCTTCCAAAAAGTCCAAAGGGCTTCTTCAGCATTGAAAAACTTTTATTATTTACTTGCTGTGCCTTCATAATCCTGATTGAAACATCTGTGGTTGTGTGGAACTCCTTGGAGGGTCATCCTGTTTTGTATCCAGCATCACTCCTTTCCTCTGTATTTCTTTAGTTGCCTAATTAAATCTTGTAATCCTAAAACTCTGAAAACAGGGATTCTTGTTTCCTTAGGGCCATACGTAGATAGCATGGAATCCTTACTCCCCCATCTTCCTCCAGTTTCTCTGTGGCTTCATGTGACATCCAATAATGTCCGTCTATAAGGAATTACTTAACTAAAACTTGTATCCATTGGACAGGCTTCCGATCAATCATTTTTATTTAAATAAGTGTGGCTGAGGAGAAGATTGAAGTCTGTCCTAGCTGCTAAAGCAATTAGTAATCTAGTTCTGTGCTACTAGCCAGATGGGCAGAACTCCACATTAGGCTATTGGGAAATTTGGATGCATTAGTGTTTAACAGTCTGGAGGAGTGGGAAGGGAGAGTTCTTAATGGGGGTACAAGGTTTTGCATTTTAATTTTTGGTTGCATGGGAGTGGGTCTCGGGTGGGTATTTTGGATTCAGAAGGAATGGAGAGGATCCATGTGCAAAAGGTCTGTGTGAAAATCATTCAGGACAGTTGATTTTGCCAAACTTCAATTAGTTAAACCTCTGCTAACTGAAATTTGGTTACTTGTCTCAGGTTGTACTAAGCTGAGGGTGCTCTAATCCTTAGCATGTTCTCTTTGAAGCCAGGTGGCCTTTGGAAGGCACTCTGGATATGTCTACATAGCAATTAAACACCTGTGGCTGGCCTGTCTAAGCTAACTAGGGCTCGCAGGACTTGGTTTGCCTTGCTGTAAAATAGCTGTGTAGAAGCTCAGGCTTGGGCTAGAACTTGTGCTGTTGGGACTCTGTGAGTGGGGAGAGTCCTAGAAATAGGGCTCCAGCCTGAGCCCGAATATCTACACAGCAATTTGTAACCCTGCCACCCGAGCCCCGTGTGCTCGCATCAGCTGATCCAGGCAAGCAGTAGTTGTGCTATGGGTCTTTTATACCAGTGTAGGTATATCTTCCAGAGTTGGTACAAAGATTTAAAAACGCATTGGCCAGAGAAGCTTGTTCTCCATATTTTTGGAACCCTGGTCTTTCAGAAGTTTTTGGGTGTCCTTTGTCTATTTCAGAAAATTTAAGCTTGCATTATTCAAGTATCGTATCTGAAAACAAATACAGTTATTTGCAGCACAGCACAATCCGCTGGGAAAATCATTCAGCTTCCTGAAGGTAGACCTGCCAAATGTACTCAGAAACTAGAATTCCCCAAAGAAATAGCTGTAGAAATTAGATACAGTACAGTAGTAATTTAAAAAAAAAACAAACCAAAACAATAGTCTATCATGCATTTTCTTGGCAAATATTATCAAAATAGGAATGCTAAACACAGAAGACATAAAAATGTTTATACCTAGTTTTTCCAGCATGTGTTAGCTGATCTTTAAGATTGAGACCTGAGTTGTTATTGAAAAGTTAATAAACTTGATCAATAAAGTTTTTATATATCTGGCTGTGAGAAAAAATCCCCATTTTTTGATCAGTTCAAGTCTTAAAAATGGGTGGCAATAGAGAAAGGCAAAAGTATTAAATATACTGAAAATGTGAGGACTTCGGCAGGCAAGTTAAATGAACCACCACTGGATGGCTTGTTTAGTTGTCTTTGTTATCCACCCTAAGGTCCTTGTCAGGGCCTAGAATTGCATCTAAGGAAGAAACATCAATCCACACAGATTTCCAAATGTATAATTTATTAACAAAACAAAGTATGCAAATCTAAAATAAAACACAAACAACGCAGATTAAAGGAAAGTGGGTTACTATAGAAACATCAAATTAATCTAATAAACCAACAATTACTTATAAATTAATTGTATCATCATATAGACCACAGTGAGAATATAATCTTATGTCTGAATATTGTTACTTAGAAGTAATAGCAGCTATGTACGTTAAAATGAAAGTACTTATACAAAAATCTACTAGAGTAGATTTGATACAAATCATGTGTAAAAATGGGTGTTTGTTATAGGAAATATAGGAATTACTAGCACTATCTACTAGTCAAAATACAAAACTGAAAATGATTTTTACTAATTTATATATAGTAAAATCTGTCAGTAATCACTGAATGGACTGACAAATCCACTTTTTTAGTAGTGGTGGCTTGTCGTCTCTTCCATTTTAGAAAGAAGTATAGTTACTGCATTTCAGGAGACTTAGAGGGTGGTGTCTGAAGACAAGTTGCCTCATACATCCTTGTATAATTAGTTATATTTTTAGATATTATTTCATTGTAATAATGAAAGGAAGCATGATGGAGGACAATAACATTTCTGCTAGACAACGACAGTCAAATTAACCCCCAGCATAGAGAAGATAAAAGTTATTACTATGTAGAACAAATTTGAAGAATCTGAAGTTTCACAACAGTACCTGCATGATAGCATTAAGTATAATCTGGTGAAAATTTGGAAAGAGCCTGGTTTGAAAGACATCTTGGGTTAGTTTGGTGTTTGTATTTATCTGAAAACACATTTTTAATAAAATCCTTATTAGATGATTTTTTTTTTTTAAGGTTTGACCGATAAATGTTTATTCTCTAAAAAGTTCTTCTTCTTAGTGAGGTAACAGAGAACTATTTAGAATTCCGTTTGGAGTTATTAGTTCTGGTGATTTTAAACAATGAAGTTTGAAAATGGAACAATCAGAGGTTGTTCTTTTCCCCATAAGCCAAGTAGATCATGCAAGACTGAGAGGAGCAAATACATTGTTTTGACAAGTTAACTGAACAAGTATGACATAGTAGTCTTACAGGAATGCATAAATGAAAACTAAGCTGTCGTGTTTACAAAATGATTTTTTTTTTTCACATGAGGAATGTGTTGAACAATAAATGAGCCGCAGAATTCAATGGTGTCCACATGGGAACCACTGTGTTTGGTGGTAATGTAAGAACTGAAGAATGTGCATCCATTTTTCTTGATTGGAGAGCTACTTTATTAGGAATTTTGAGTTATTGAAGAATTTGTATGCCAAAGCACACTACAGTATTGAAATATTGTGTATATCTAATATGCGAGAATTACTAAATGGGTAACTGATCCATAAGAAGAGTTGAACAAACCAACTGGATTGGTTGAACACAAAAGGTAGGTTTGGTTCATTTGGGGGTTGCACTAACTGATTCAGATTCACACTCACATAAATTTTGGAAGGATCCTAGATAGAAAATGCAGTTGATTTCAGTCACTAAGTCTGACAATAAATCACCATGTCTGGGGAGAAAATATCTTTCACCCGGATTGTCCTGGGTTCCATACAATCCAGACAAAAGATTGGTGCATGTTTGCCAAGCCATACTCTTGCCCATGGTGAGTTCCCTCGGTTGATTTGACCTATTTATGTACATGACACCTTATATCCAGCCCCTGAAGAGACTAATGCAACCTTGGTTGGCAGTGAATTAAATTCTGGATGTAGACAGTTTACTTCTGATTTATCACCGTGGAAAACCTTCAAGTCTCTTCTGTGGTAGGAGTCAGTTCTCAATCACTGTTAGTATCAGTCATCACTGATGTATCCAATCTGATTTTGGAGGGCTCACTTCTTAAATCTGACAGTTATCAGTCAGTGGAACAGGTACCAAGCCAAACTTGTTCAGCCAAAAATGTGGACCTCACTTAGTAACTAAGGAGAATGTTAAAATGTATCTACTAAAGATAAACATTGTTAAATCCTCAGGCTTGGAGAAATTGCACCTAGGAGTCCTGAAAGAGTTGACTGAGGATATGTCTGGCTCACAGATATTAACTTTTATTAAATCTTGAAATACACAAGAAATTCCAGAAGACTGGGAGAGTGCTGGGTGTGCTAATATTCAAAAAGGGCAGGCACAATGACCTGGATAGTTATAGGCCAATTAACCTAACATCAATCGCAACAAAATAATGGAAAATTGACATAGGATTCAATCAATACACAATTAAAGAATAGGAATATAATTAATGAAAAATGATGAAAAATAGATGTCAAACAAACCTGATTTCAATTTTGATTAGATTACAAGTTTGGTTGATAAAGGTAACTGCATAGATGGAAAATGCCTTACAGTGAGACACCTAAGAAGCTCAATCTGTTTAGTTTATCAAAAAGATGGAGAGGTGACTTAATTGTTGAGTACCTTTAGTGGAAAAAAATACTGGGTACTACAAGGCTTTTTAACCTTTGGAGAGAAAGGCACCACAAAAATGAATAGCTGGTAATTAAAGCCAGATGATTAGAGATAAGGTATTAGTTTTTAAACAGTGAGGGTGATTAAACTCTGGAACAAACTATCAAAGGAACTGATAGACTCTGCATCTCATGAAGTCAAATCAAGACTTAAATGCCTTTCTGGAAGATATGCTTTAGTGAAACCCAATTAATCGGGCAAAGTATAGGTGTGGCTTGTGTTATACAGGAAGTCACAACAGATGATTTAAGGGCCCCTTCTGGCCTTAAAATATCTAATATACCAGTGCTGACTTATACATGATAGCAATGCTTTTTGCGAGCAAGCAGGGAATTTTTCACTTCCAACCACTTTGACCATATAGACCTTTATATTGGCATCTGGCTCTTAGAGTAGAACCTGCTGTCCTCCACTTAGCAGGCGAAAAGAATGTACTTACAGACACTTTACATCTCAGACTACAGACCCAAAATGAGTGGACTCCGCTGTGGTCTACTGATCTGTAGTTATCTGTCAGCAGATTTCTCTGCAAAAAGCATTAAAGCAAAGTTACCCTCAGTTTTGTTCCAGAGCAAGGAAGGACAGTAACTTAGTAACAAAACTTGTTTCTTTTTGAATGGAGTAGAAACTGCAGTGTGATTACTCCCTCACCCCAATGATTGTAGTGAAAGATACAACAGGACACAACAGAATTTATTCTGACTGTTCTGACAGCTTTGGCTTGATCTAAGAGCTTCCATAATGTCTACCAAAGTTGCCAGACTTTGACTCAGAAAGACATTGTCATTCTGGAATTGTTTCATCTTTGCTGCTTGAGTCATGGGACATTGACAGTCTGACTCAGCTTGCTCTGCAGAGGTATTGAATTCTTTAATGCAGCCCGGGAAACCATATATATTGAAATGTTACTGTGATGGGGTTAACCAGCATGGAAGAGATTATGGAGCTGTTTTGGGCTAGAGTGACTCTGACCCTCTGCACACATACAAATCATGCAAGAACTGGAGGAAGCATTAAAAGGAGGGGACTCCACTCAGATGGGGCAACCCTGGGAAAGGAAAAGTCTGTTGAGCTCTGTAACGAGGTGTTGCCGGGGCTCGACCCTCTCTGGGGAGAAGGGGAGCCACACCGGCCTCATCCCGTTGTCCGAGGGCCTCTGTCCTTGGGACTGCAGTCAATAGTTCGGGCCCTGAGGGCGGGACCGAACAGCGGCACAGTTAAAGGGGGGCCCAGCCCTTGGTTCGGGCGGGGCACCAAACAGTTCAGGTAGCTCTGGTCCTTTGGGGCAGGACCGAACAGCAGTACAGTTAAACGGGGCCCAGCCCTTGGTTCGGGCAGGGCACCAAACAAATAGTTCAGGTATCTTCGCTTAAATAGCCTTCTTAGGCTGGGGAGGGGGGATTCTGCCACCCGGTAACGGGTGGCAGGGGGAACGCAGGCCCACCCACTCCTCTGCGTTCCAGCCCGGGGCCCTAGTAGTGGTTGTCACCGCTGAAGGTGGTCAGTGGGGATCCTGACCGAAACACACTGACATTGGTATCGGTACATCTGCAGCCTGACTAGAGTCAGCTGCCCCCGGGCTACTTCCGATATCCCCCTCCGTGCCTACCTGGTCCGTGGTCTCAGATCCTGGGACGTCCAGCACCATCAGTTCCTCCCAGTCAGGGCTGGGCGGCAGGTCCGGCAGCTCCCCCGGGAAGTCTGGCCAGGCTTGTTCCGGGAGCTCCTCAGGGCCGTAGCAGGGACGGGGCAGCTCTGGCAGCTCCTCGTTGTAGCGAGCGCTGGGAAGCTCTGGCCAGTCCGGGCACCGGCCGCCAGCCTCAGCAGCTTCCCAGTCACGAGCACCTGCTGGCAGGTCTGCTCCTGACGGTGGCTGGGCTCCAACTGAGGGCTGAGGGCCAGCTTTCATCCTTCCGGATCGCCACTTGACCCTCTGAGGGGCGAGACTTCCGCTCCATGGCTCCGCCCCTATGGGTGATTGACGGGGCTCGACCCTCCCTGGGGAGGAGGGGGGCCACACCGCCTCATTACAAGCTCCTTAGCTCCCAGAGAGGTCTGACTGCAACCAACCCTCCATCCTTGCAGACAGGAGAATATGAACCCCCTGTGCTAAGAAGGGAAAAGAAACTGAGACTTATACTGGAATTCTAGTGGACTCTGGGGTAATTGATGCTCCCAAGGCCCTCTGAAGTAAGAGAGGACAATATCCTAACTGATGCGGCCTTTAGGTTTTCTTCCTTTTCCTTTATGCTTTTATTTAAACTCATTTGATGACTGTGGACAGTTTTGTTTTTCAGCTGAGACATTGACACGGGAAGAAACTGAAGGCCTCACCGGAAGGTTTAAGTGCCAGATATTCTAGGCTGACACACTTGCAGTGACAGTAGGGGTAGGGTCAGTTGGACTTATGCTCCCTGTATAGCTCCTTCAGGGGGCATTCTGCCAAGTTCAGCTTCGTGGTGGTTACTTCTGGAAATGGAAAATTTTCACTATTGTAGCAGATAACATGCTATTACATTCTGCCCCCATATGAACTATTATGAACTACAACTTTACCTCTGACACTTCACTGCACCATGTACCAATGGGCAGTTGAGTTTTCAATGGTCTCACTGTCTCAAGATTCCTTAAAAGAATGATAAATATCCTCCCACTGTTCAGCAAGCCTGTCCTGATATGGGAACTCATCTTAGTGCTGTCAGCATTAATGGAGGCACAATTCAAGCTTTTGGGACAGTGTTCTTTATTTCACCTCCCATTTAAAGATTGCATTTTTAATTGCAGTAATATCAGCAAGAAGAGTTTCTGAGTCATAAGTTTTAATATTGATCCTCACTTCATTGTATTCCACAGGTAAGATGACCTATTCTGCATCTCAGATTTTTACCAAAAGCGGTGTCTGAGTTCCAACTAAATCTCCGAGTATTGTGAGATATCAAAAGGGCTTTGAATTCTTATTTGGAGAAGATTAGCATTTAGGAAGTCTCTTAGACTGTTTGCAGCTTTTTGAGAATTAGTTTAAAGGAAATGGTATGTCTCTGTATACATTGTGTCTCAGAGTCTGTTGCGTTCCATTGATAGTCTTGCGTTCCACATTCAGTGAGGAGTCTGTGGTAATGAGCTTCTGTGATTCTGCCTGGCTTCTCTGGGAGCACATCATGATTCCAGTCATCATCATTTTGACTACCTCTATTCATTGTTAAGGGTCAATTCAGGAGAGATTTTTATTTGTCTCCAAGTTTTATTCCCAGGGGGAAGTGGGGGTGTATCTAGGGTGACCATATAAGCTCCACAGTACTGCTAGGGCTTCAATAGATTGAGGTGGTAGATTTGCTCCTGCTTCTGGTGATCAGGTTGTCAAATCATATAGTCAACCTCCCCAACAACTGCTTTTACTTTTACCCAGCCATTTGGCTAAGAGGTTGCTTTCTGCTGAAGGTACCAGCACCACTGCCCAATCCCCAGGCTGGAATCTCTGAACCTTCACTTGATGATTGTAATATGTCTGTTGGGCCTCTTATGCTCTTTCCAGGTGTTCCTACACTATGCAAGTGACTTGGGCTATTCTGTTCCACATCTTCACCACATGTTCAATGACATTCATCCCTGGGTTAGGCTGTTCTTCCTAGCCCTCCATGGCAGTGTCCAATATGGCACTGGGGTGGTGACCATGCAGCAACTCAAATGGGGAAAAACACAGTGGATGGCTGGAGTACTTCCCTTATCACAAACAATAGGAAGGGTAGTAAGGTGTCCCAGTTTTTTCCATCTTGCCTCACTACTTTCTGTGTCATGCTCTTCAGTGTTCTGTTAAAGCATTTGAGGAGGCCATCAGTCTGTGGGTGATAGACCAAGGTCTTTAGGGCCCATATTCAAAACTTTGTACATAGATCCTTCATCAGTTTGAACATTAATGTGGTCCCTTGATCTGTCAATCTCTTTCAGTATTCCTACCCCGGAAAAATTTGGATTAACTTCTTTGCTGTTGTCTTGGACATTGTGTTTCGCTAAGGTACTGCTTCTAGGTACCAGGTCCAGAACCATGAGCACATATTGACAATCCCAGGCTGACTTCTCCAATGGAACTATTCAGTCCATACTATCCTCTCAAACGAGACTTGAATAATAGGTGGGAATACTAAAGGAGCCCTTAACTGAGGTCGTGGGCTGTGCAATTGGCACTCCGGGCAGGAGGCACAATAGAATCAGACCTTACTATAACCTCCGGGCCAAAATAACTTTTGAATGATTCTTTTTAGGGTTTTATCCCCCCCCAACAAATGACTATGCACTAGATCTAATATTGCCCTTTGGTGTCCTTGAGGTACTAGAAGCTGCTCCAATTTTTGTTCCTGTAATCTGACTACTCTATATTGCAGGTCTCTCTTTATCACGAAGTACATCCCTGGACCTTTGGGTTTTTTCCCCTCTCCATCAGGACCCCATTCACCTCAACTGTCTCTTTTCTAATGTGGTATAGAGAATCATTTGCTTGGTCCTGCCAAAAATTCTTATATGAGGGACCAATCTGTCCAATCTCAAAGGAATCCATTTCGCCCCTTGAATTGGTCTCAGTGGAACTGGGTCCAGCCTCACATTCACTCACTATATGAGTTGCCTCCCTGCCTGCTGGATGAGACTGCTTCCCCGCAAGCATCACCTTTTGATTCTGGACCAAGATTTTGGTCCCTAGTCTTTTGTCAGCCATCCTCTCTCGTTTAGTCTTCCTTGACTTCCCAGTAGATGAAAACAAGTCCGGGGCTAATTCAGGGAAAATGAAGGGAGAGGTTACTGTTTTCCTCCAACCCTTCCAACAGAAGTAGATTTCAAAACTCTGAGAATTCTCATCCTATGCGTACTGGATACAGAAGTTTAGGGATTGCTCCTGCTTCTTGTATTTCCCGGAACATCAGTTTGTACAGGAATGACTGAGTAGTAATGAACTGCCTCATGTGCACAGGTTATTCCTATGCATTTGGCTTCAGACAAGGTGTTCCTGCCCCACCAATTTTCCAGATACCAGCATGATTGCACTTCCTGAGTTCACTAAAGCAATGGTCTCTATATTAGTGGTTCTCAAATTATTTATTTTTTTTGAAAATTGCTGAGGGTCTCGGCGGACCACTTAATGATCTTTCCAAATATTGTTTGTATCGTTAGCTAACTATTGTAAAGTACTTTGGATAAAAGCATTATATAAAAAAGGTAATAATAATGGTTTTTTCTACAAATAAAAGCACACAACTCATATTTTAATATCAGCAGTCTTACCTTTCTAATGCGATGGATGTGCCCATTCTCCCCCGCCACGGCAGCCCACAAGCTGGGGCTGAGAATGACAGGGGGTCTTTCCCCTGCCACAGCAGACCCAGAGCTGAGGCTGGGAAGGAGGGCCATCTCTCCCTGGCAGCCACAGCCTGGAGCTGGGGAAAGTCGCCTCTTTCTCTGGCCGCAACAGCCCTGCATGTCCCAAATTCCCTCCAACCTCTCTTCTCACCCCAGTGTCCCCTCCCACCTACCCCTTACTCCTCCCAAGTCCACCACCTCACCTTACATGTGTCTCTTCTCCAAGGTCCAGGCACCTACTTACTGGAGCCACGCCTGTGTAGCTCCACTAATTAGGTGGGTAGCCCTTCATTCTCTTGTGTGTGGCCATCCAGGCACACACCTTTAGAGGGAACTATCCTCAGACTACCTGAATGGACCTCACGGACCACAGGTTGAGAACCTCTGCTCTATACTATTCATTCTAACTGGCTGTGTATATCTATGTGGCATCATAGCAACTCCTACAGGGTAGATTAGGTTGCATAGATCTTCACTATCACCCAGACTGCACTGCATGGGCTCCTCAATGTTAGGGCATTGAGCTGCTATACCTGTGGGGAATTAGGACATATACCATCTACACATAGCCCTGGTTATTCCCCTATGCTTTAGGCTATTAGGTGTCACAGTGCAGCCTTTTCCCGCCAGTTCTCCAAGTCCCTTCATGGCCTCTGGCCGCTCTTTTGCATCCCTCTTCCCCAACATAGTTCTACCCAAACTTTCAGTGGTCCCAGCCTTTGGGTCTGGGATTGGCTACTTGGTCAGATGCTTCTCTTCTCCAGTATTCCGAGAAAGCTCTCTGACCATTAAATGCCTTTCTATGAGAGTGATTATATCATAGTTAGAGGAAGAGTCATTTTGGCCAACTCACCCTCATAGTCCTCTTAAGAATCTGTTCAAAACCAAGAGTGCGATGATCTGTTCTGTACTGTGGTTCTTGGGATGTAGGCACTTCCATATTAGATGGATCAGGTCGAACAGTTGTGATCTTGGCACTTTGCTCTCCGGGTGCTTCAACTTGTGAAACCTCTGGGCCCTTGCAGCTGTAGTCACTCTCAGCTTTCAACTGTAAGTAATCTTTAGCAGCTTTCCCTGCCATGTCATAGTAGGCCTTCTGAGCCTCCCCACACAGGTTTCAGAGACAGGCCTTGCTTAAGGTCGTTCTTTCAAATGTGAAGTGATATGCCTCGATGTGATTTTCTGTTATCTTTTGCAGATAACTGCTGGCCACCTCCCAGAGCAGTCAGGACTTTGAGTTGCCTCACTACCTCCTGTAGAGTGGTTCATTCCTGGGCTGCCTGGTTCATCAGCAGTTGACTTTTCTGTTGTAGTCCTACAGATTCCTGCTGCATGGCCATCTGGTCTCTAGTAGCCTCTTGTGCCACACAGTAACAGTGTCCTCACTACGTCATCCATTCTCAGGAATGATCTACCTTGCCCCCCAGGACAGTCCCTATATCAAATTCTATCCCTGACACCTCCTTTGTTTGATTGGTCTCAGCATTTCTCCCTTGGGCAGTGAGGGGGCCTGGAGAAAATCAGTCTGACTCCAGAAGGTTTTTTGCTTCACTCTGTTTTATTTTTCTCTTATTTACATGGTGGGCCTCACGGTAAGCCCAAGAATTTCTCTTAAGAAAAAAACAAAAACAAAAAACCCAAACTCACAAAACAATCAGAAATACTTTTCCATGTCCCCTCTCTGGGGTGTTGCCCTACTACACTGGAACCTAGTTGACAGCTATTCTCTCAGGCAGATGTTACCTTAGTTTCTTTCCCTGTAGAGAGGGAGACATCTTTCCACCCAGGGGAAGCCTTTCCTTCCTGCTGCTGCCACTACCCCTGCCACAGCTTGTCTGTCAACTCTCCCTTTCTCTCCCTTACCAGAAGAGGGGTTTTTAAAGGTCATTGACAGTCCATAACTGGCCTCAGGTGTCTCTAGTTAATCCAAGGTAACCTTTTTTTAAGGGAACAGGGCCTTGATCATTCTAGGGCTGCTATATCTGCCCTCCATTTCTCTCTCATATCTGTCAGAACTGACTTTATCACAGTATCCAGAAGCACTCTTGCAAAGAATCACAGTCACCGTGATAAATAACTGTTTTGGATGTATCCTAATCTTGGCCTCATTATATAAATTTAACCATGGCTCAGGAATTTAAAATTTGGTGGAAAGTCACTATGAAATTTAGTTTTTCTATATAGTATAACTCAAGATCTTAGTTTTTAAGATCTTGGTTGTCAGCACTGAACTTGCTACATAAAATAATATCCTTCTTAATAGAAAAAAAGACACACAAAATACAATACTGTAAATGAGGTATATTCTGTTGTCAAAATATGCATTTTTTGTATGTGTATGCTCTCTTTGTGGTGCTGGTGAAGACACTTTCATATTTCCTGATTGGAAAAAAAGATGAATGCTTATGTCAGAAATATTATTGGAGAAAAGAAGACCCTGCTGTTAGAAATAAACAGGCACAAATTATGTACTCTGGTACCACAGTACAGGCCAGATGGAAATAATGTCAAGAAAGTTGTCAGGGAAGGAATTGTGGTGAGTCGTGGTAGCAGGGGCCAACCAGCAAGGAGATGGATAAATAGTGTGCAACAGATCACTGGGAGATCAGTTGCCGAGTGCTCAAAGGTAACAATGGAGGGGGGCCTGGGACATGGGCAGGGGACTTCTTTTGCCTTCAACTTGGGCAGGACCCCCCATCTCTGACTTTTGGGAGTGCTCCAGCTCCCTTGCCCCAGGATGGGGCCAGCCTACAGCCAGGGACTCCAGGCAGCTGGAGCCAGTGCTTGCACCGCCCACTCACCACTCCGGGTTGTGAGGGGCTGTACTGCCCACCCCTTTCCCCCACCATAGCTCCCCCCTCAATACTGGGGGCTGTGCTCAGCTGCCTGCCCACCTGCGTCTCTGGGGCTTGGGCTGGGGGCAGCGTTGCCTGCCCACCCACCAGCCAGGTGCTCCAGGGCTGGGGGAAGGGGCGGGCACTCAGGTGGCCCGGGGCTGGATGGGGAGGGGCCTGTAGGCTGTCTCTGGGAAAGTGAGTGGGATGGAAAGGGTCCATTCATTTACCTACACACACTAAAATTCATAGTTTTTTGCTCTTGGAATTTTCTGGTGTCACTTTTTAGTTGTAATACCAAGTTCTGTTTAAACATAATAGTGACAAACTTATTTCTGTATCACAAAGTTGTTTTCTAGAGAGTACTTCTGTTACTATTAGGAACATATTAGCTGATTTTTATTTTGACCGAACTGGGGTTACTAATAAACTACTCTATTTAATTAGTTTTAAGATATACTGCAAGTTACTCCGCTACAGTATTTCACCCAATAGCATGCAAAGATGTATTTTCTTTTTTTTTTTTTACTGGTTTAATGTTCCCATTATAATTTGTGACAGGGTCAGTCTGGCTGGCTACAGGAGAGTGATCCTGTTGGTATCCAGGAAGTGGGCGGGCATAGCCCACCCATTGCTAAAGGACCTCCTGCCAGCCTAAGGGGAGGATCCACAGGTCTGTGATACCAAATAATTACGTGGGACAACCAATGGAAAAAAGCAGGATCGGGAATGAGGTCATAGGGCTAAACGAAGGGAACCCGATGGGGACACCGAGCAGAGAACCCCGGATAACGCCCACTGCTCCTCGAAGGCATCAAGGGAGCCAGCGGACGCCGCCCAGAGGAACTCTGCCCGGATGCGTGAACGGACGGAGAAGCAGAAATAGGCCCCACAGTCGCAGGAAATCCCGTCAGCCAACCTCCTCTCCCTGGTTTTATAGATGGCTAGCTTGGCCAGGGCCAAGAGGAGGTTGATAAGGAGATCCCGTGACTTTGTGGAACCATGGATTGGGAGTGCATAGATAAACAGGTGAGGGGAAAAGTGCAACCAAAAATGCAAGAAGAGATTCAAGAGGAGCCAGAACAGGGGCTGCAATCTGGCACACTCTAAATAAATGTGCGCCAGGGTCTCTTTCACGCCACAAAAAGGGCAGGTGTTGGGGACAGGAGTAAACCGCGTCAAGTACACGCCCATGCTGACAGCCCCGTGAAGGAGCCGTCAACTGACATCCCCAGCAGGCCTCGGAACCAGGGCAGAGTATGAGCTGGCCCACTGGGTTACAGGAGAGTGATAGAAGGCAAATATATTAGCCTCAGGTTAAGTAGGTCCCCTTTCCCTGGTAAGGTAACAGGGAAGGTTCCAGACAATCAGGAACTTTCTGGAAACAATTAGGGCAGACAGGCTGATTAGAACGCCTGCAGCCAATAAAGAAGCTGCTAGAATCAATTAAGGCAGGCTAATCAGGGCACATGGGTTTAAAAAGGAGCTCATGTCAGTTTGTGAGGAGCTGGAAGCAAGAGGTGTGAGGAGCTGAGAGTGAGAGAGTGTGCTGCTGGAGGACTGAGGAGTACGAGCATTATCAGATACCAGGAGGAAGGTCCTGTGGGTGAGAATAAAGAAGGTGTTTGGAGGAGGCCAAGGAGAAGTAGCCCAGGGAGTTGTTGTTGTCATGCAGCTGTTACAGGAGGCACTATAGACAGCTGCAATCCACAGGGCCCGGGGCTGGAACCCAGAGTAGAGAGTGGGCCGAAGGTCCCCCAAACCTCCCAACTCCTGATCAGAGACAGGAGTTGACCTGGACTGTGGGTTCCACCAGAGGGGAAGATCTCTAAGGTGAGCAAATCCACCAATAAGTGCAGGACCCACCAAGGTAGAGGAGAAACTTTGTCACAAATTATATGTACCTTGTTAATTTAAGCATAACTTCAGAAAACCAAAAATCACCTGTAGTTTAATATTTAAAATAAAACCTGCATTTTTTCATTATTTAATCCCATTTTTTATATTTGCTATTTCTTTTCCGTTTATTTCAGGTTCTGGAAATGGAGTGGGGAGGTGAATATTCTCTTGATTCTTCCAACTTAGATTGTTTGTTAAACATTTTTCCTGGGGACCGGGAGTTTCAACAGATCCTCAGTGACATCGATGAGAAAATAAAGAAAAACTCTGCTAGGTAACATATTTTAAGTGTTTGTTTCCTTTTTTTGTCCAATGTATCTGTAAGCCATTTACATTTTTAAAAGATTTGTTTCCTTTCCTCTTTTTGTGGTGATAATGTAGAGTATTTTAAGTTATTTCATTACCAGTTTTGCCTTAATTCAGCCAACACTTGTGAGTTGGTTTTTTTCATGGGGTGATGGTTGAAGCATGAACAGACATATGAATCTTCAGTGCATCTGGCACGTAAATATCTTGCGATACTGGCTACAACGGTGCCATGAGAATGCCTGTTCACACTTTCCAGTGACATTGTGAACAAGAAGCGGGGAGCATTATCTCCTGCAAATGTAAATACACTTGTTTGTCTGAACAATTGGCAGAAGAAAAAGTAGGACTGCATAGACTTGCAGGCTCTAAAATTTTACATTGTTTTATTTTTGAATGCAGGATTTTTTTTACATAATTCTACATTTGTAAGTTAAACTTTCATGATAAAGAGAGCATCAGAGGGGTAGCCATGTTAATCTGGATCTGTAAAAAGTGACAAAAAGTCCTGTGACACCTTATAGATTAACAGACTTATTGGAGCTTCTACTCCAATATGTCTGTTAGACTGTAAGGTGCCACAGGACTCTTTGTCACTTTTTACATGATAAAGAGATTCCACTACAGTCCTATAAATAAGCCATGCCTTTACTTGTTCTTAAGCACATTTTCTTATTGGAATAATAGCCGAAGACTTTCTAACTTGCATATGTTTTGGAGTATACTTTAAAGCATTATTTGTGGTCAAATATTTCATTATGAAGAATGGGTAAATCTGCTATATTCTCTTAATCAGAAAAGATACACAACATTCAACTATGTGAAATCTCTGAATAATTATTCAGAGGGCATAATCTTTGCTTTGCCTTGGACTTTCCTGTCGGCAGGTCACTTAATAGTTCTGTGTCTCAGTTTCCACTTCTGTAAAATAAGAATATCTTCCTCACAGATGTTGTGTGGCTAAATACATCTATATTTGTAAAATATATGGCGATCCTTGGATGAATGATGCTGTGTGGCAAGTACAATGGTCAATATTTTTAAAAAGATAACATTTACCCACTAATACGACAGTAATTTCTTCTTTTGAGGAAGAAATTGGAATTTTAGTTACCACTCTGGGTAAACACTCGCTTTATAACAGTAATGATTGTGTTGTTATTCCATAAACATCTGAAGTATGCAGCAGGGATATAGTTGTGCCAAAGACAGCATTTATGAGACTTCAGAGGATACCTTTGATGAAGTGTGATTTAGGATTGTATAACTTAATGATGAGGCCTTCCTGGGTAGGGAGACTTTGTCCACTGCTCACAAAATTATCCATCTTATTCAGGAAAAAGTCACCTATATTATGCATCCACAGAAGTTATACTTTACAGTTCTTTCTTTTCTGCTGAAGTTAATCTAACTGAAAACTGAATTTTTATTACATCATTTTAACAAAAGGTAATACATTTCTTACAGAGTTATTAAAAAATCATTTAATCTTTACAAGAGTCAATTATAGTGATAATCCTGCAATAGGGATAATAATGAAAATCTAGCAACTATAGAATTGCAGTCCCCTTCATAGTGCTATTCCCGAATCTGTTGACATCAGTGGAAATTTGGGGCATACTCAGAATGGTCCAGTTGATGCCCTTACAGTGTCATAAGAATCTGAAGTTTTGAGTTGCTCTGCATAAAATGTTACACATCCACAAAGGCCACCATCAGCATTTTGACGTGTGTGTATGACTGGTGTCTTTTGTTACCTCTTCGGCTTAAAAGGTTTGTAGTTTGTGAGAGGTTGGGTCATTTTTTTGACTGCAGAAGTAGATCCCAACTGTTTGTTGCTTTCACTCTCACTTTATATCCATTCACATAACAATTTACATTTTCAAGTCTCTCTCTCTCTCTCTCTCTCTCCCCTCCCCTCCCCCCCCCCGAATAGTTGAGATTGTCTTTAGCAATTCTAGTTCCATAAATTAGAAGGGCTTGCACCTATGAACTTTGGATGGCCCAAAGAAGAGAGGCAATGATTTTGTCTTTTGCATTTGTTATCAGTCTGTGGTATGAAAGCAATACAAGCCACTGATGCTCTTACTGTAGAATTCTGAATTTCGATAGTCTTATTTTTCAACAATAGCAGCTCAGTCAAGAAGACCCTTAGGTTACCAGGTGTTGTTTTGCATCTGTAAAATGTTGATTTCAGGAATGGAGAAGAGCTTAACAAAAGATGAACAACATTTGATGTGACTTTTTATTAAAAAGAGTATTTTATTGCTAATATATTATAGGAAATTAAATCATTTTCCAGTTACCATTGATCTTTGCAAGTAGTATGATAAGGGAGCTACTCTGTTTGTTTGTTATGTTCATGCAATTGGAATGCAATGTATTTTTCATTGGATAGATTTGTTTTTATTGTACTACAGAGAATAAACATAATAGTATATAGCATGTATATTTAAAAAAAAATAAAACAGTGTGTGAAAATTATGATCCAGAAGTATGTAATCACTTGCACACTCATTCATGGCCTTCCAACAGAACAACTTTTACAAAATTGTATGACGTAACTAATTAGTTATGTTCCACTTATCAACAGCAGTTGAATTATCTCCAGTATTTTTGTGTTGTAATTGTTCTTTTTTTTTCTCCTTGTGGTATAAAGAGGGTGGGGAAATGACCATCTGTGCAATATGTTTTTTTTCTAAGTTTTAAGGGAAAAGATGGTTAACAGATATATAAGAGAACTTTTATTACACTTGAATTTTAACTTTATTTTTATAGCAAATTATGAAGGCAGCCAATTTGACCATTTTCAGTGCTTGCCAGGTTTGTGTGCCAAACTAAGCCTTGGGTTATTTTAAGGTGAAGTCATGTTTCACATTTTCACTGTAGGGTGCCATTTCTTTCTCTTCATCTCCTTCTACCTGACACATATTTGAACTTTATTGTATTTAGATAACAATACTTTCATTGTCTAATATGGAAGTTTCAGAATTCTTAATGCAGCTGATGTACAAATACTCCATAGGAATTAAAAGTTCAGCTGACATCATTGTATGATTAGCTTTTTTGTTGTTGTAATTAGTGGAACACCACGAAATAACCGTGTAGGGCTTGAAATCATGCTTATGATGCAGCTCTCCTCAAAAGTGACTGTGTAAAAATGGCAAAAATGAATTCTTAACAGATGTTTGTGTATTCAGTCATGTCTCCTTACTTTAAGTGGATACATTTTTAAACTGCTTTTTACTCCTGATAGCTCTGCAGAGCTAGCACAACTCTATAAGAGTGAGGTAGATTTCATTCCTTCTTTTCATACACAACAGAATTATTTACTAAGATTCAATCAGTTACATCTCTGCAACCGCATTGAAAACTATGGTTTCGGACAGGTGTCACTAAGGGCCCAATTTGGTCTGCAGAACTGTTGCACAAAAGAGAAGGATTGATGTCCAGATCTCAGTTTGCGTTTGCTGTGGTGACAGTTTAAAAAAAAAAAAATCCACATGTAAACTGACACATTTGATGTGGAAATTACAAGCATGGATCCCTGCAACTCCATTTGTAGAGCCTCTTTTCAGAGAAGAACTTGACATAAAGTATGGTTTAAGTTCAGTGATGACTGAACTGAGTATTTATTCATTTCAGTTAGCCTTAACTGCTGACCTCCATCCAAGATTTTAATATGTTAGTAATGATAAAACAGGCAAGATTTGAAAGCAGTAATAGGCATCTTGCATTATCTTTCTCTGTTGTGAGTCCTGTTTACATGTGTTTCTTTGCCCCACCTTAGTGTGTTATGTTTAATTTAATTTTTTCAGTTTGTCAGGACAGGTATCTGTTAATGTTTTCTAAAAATCACTAGGCACACTTATGACTGCATAAATAACAAGACTTGGTTGACCAGAGTGGACTGCATTAAAACTGGATTTAAAAACCATGCATATGATGGCAAATCAACTCTGCTTAAAAAATCCCAAACTGATAGAGTAAGCTAGTTATGCCCCTTTTGTCAGGAGTGGAAGGAATAGATACATCTAAGTGGCTATAAACATATATGCAGAAAAAAACAGTTAAAAAAACATCAGCAGTATAACAAAAATTAAAAGTTATTCACCAGCTCAGGGTTTTATCCTAGATCTATAGCTGTGGGTTTGGAGCCTAGCCTTCTTCAGAGTAGTCTCCTCTTATTCCAGGATCAGCAACTTTTATTGCAAATCCATTGGTCACCAATGTAAGAATAAACTTTTAGCTGTTTGTTTGCTGGGAACAAAGTGGTGGACACAGTTACACATTGTAGTCAGAACATGCTCTGAAGTGTTCTGCATAATGCTGTAGTTGAGAGAATGTTTGTTTTTTAAATAAAGCTGTCAAGCGATTAAAAATACTAATCGCGATTAATAACACTGTTAATAATAGAACACCATTTATTTAAATATTTTTGATGTTTTCTACATTTTCAGATATATTGATTTCAATTATAACACAGAATACAAATTGCACAGTGCTCACTTTATATTTATTTTTATTACAAATATTTGCACTGTAAAAAACAAAAGAAATGGTATTTTTCAATTCACCAAATCAAGTACTGTAATGTAATCTCTTTATCATGAAAGTTGAACTTACAAATGTAGAATTATGTACAAAAAAATTGCATTCAAAAATAAAACAATGTAAAACTTTAAAGCCTACAAGTCTACTCAGTCCTATTTCTTGTGCAGCCAATCGCTCAGACAAACAAGTTAGTTTACATTTGTAGGAGATCATGCTGCCCACTTCTTGTTCACAATGTCACCTGAAAGTGAGAACAGGCATGGTAGTGTTGTAGCTGACATCACAAGATATTTAACATGCCTGTTCTCACTTTCTGGTGATATTGTAAATAAGAATTGGGCTGCATTATCTCCGTAAATATAAACAAACTTTTGTCTTAGCGATTGATTGACCGAGACGTAGGACTGAGTGGACTTGTAGGTCCTAACGTTTTGCATTGTGTTGTTTTTTATTGCAGTTACGTAACAAAAAAATCCTAAATTTGTAAATTGCACTTTTACAGTAAAGAGATTGTACTACAGTTCTTGTATGAGGCGAATTGAAAAATACTCTTTTTGTTTATCATTTTTACAGTGCAAATTTTTGTAATAAAAATAATATAAAGTGAGCAGTGTACACTTTGTATTCTGTGTTATAATTGAAATCAATATATTTGAAAATGTAGAAAAAATCCAAATATTTAATACATTTCAATTGGTATTCTGTTGCTTAACAATGAGATTAATCACGCTTAATTTTTTTAATCACAATTACTTTTTTTTGAGTTAATCGTGTGTGTTAACTGCGAATAATTGGCAGCCCTACTTTTAATTTGTTTGTTATATGTTTTTGCCTGATCAACACACAGGCTGGACTAACAGTGTTAGAACTCAGCGTGGACACAAGTAAGTTTTTAAACTGTATTTAAGTAAACTTGTTAAACTTTTTGAAAGCATTGTGAAGGTTCTTAGGGATACGCCATCTTAACATACCGATGTGTAAAGTAACAATAAAAACAAAACTTCCTCCTACACAGACTTAATATGTCCCGTCTTCTTCAAGCGGTGACCCCTGTTGTATTCTACATTAAGTTTATGTATGTGCACCATGCTCCCAGAGCCAGAGAATTTGAAAGTAGCTTCCATTAGTCCACACATGTGCCCTGGCTCACTTTGTGCCTCTGACTGAGGGGATAAAGGGTAGGGCAGACAAACCATGTCTGTAGTTCCTTCTTTTCGCTCTCCCGGATCTCCTACTCTATCGGGTACCTAATCCCTCAGGTCCTATGAGTTCTATGCAAGATCTGGCAAGACAGGCCACAGGTTATCCTGATCGCCCCCTACTGGCCCAAATAGTTTTGGTTTCTCAACCTCCTACCAATGTCATCCCAAGTACCAATCATCCTCCCAGTTTTTCCCAAGATCCTGACCCAGTGGAATGGCAAGATCAAGCACCTCAACCCATGTCCACTTCACCTCAGGGCTTGGTATTTGGGTGGGCATCATCCTTAGAACATTCATGTTCCACAGCCATGTAAGAGATCCTTTCTAGTAGCAGGAAGGATTCTATTAGAAGATGTTGCCTCGCTAAATGGAGGTACTTTTCTTCTTGGTCAAGTCAAAGGCACATCCTCTAGTCCTGAGGCACTGAATGAATTGGAAAGGCAGTAATATTTTGATATTGGTACCTTGGTCCGAAGAAAGAATTCATCTGTAAAAATAGTGTGTAGATTTTCTCTTACATAGATGGTCATCTACTGTACTGGCAGCATTTATTCCTATAGTACACTTTTTGTGACATTAGAGCTTTTAAAAGATAGTGGAATAATAGTACTAACATCCTCTATTTAACAAAAATAGGAGTATCCCTTACCTGCCAGTCTTCATTAATTTGCTTCTAGTTCATAAGCAAGGATTATCACTGAGCTGAAAGGATAGTACAGTTTTATTCCTGTTCAGTCTTTATTCTGTCGGCAAAGAAAGACGCTCTTTGGGATGTGGGCACTGATTCCTTGTGAACTTGCCTAAGACCACCAACTCATTTCACAGTGGCCACCAAACAGTCAATGGGTACCAAATAGCCAAATCATTCCCAGGATATTAAAGAGACAAGATGGAGGAGGTAATATCTTTTATTGGTTCAATATCTTTTGGTGAGAGAGACAAGCTTTTGAGCCTACAAAGAGCTGTTCTTCAGTTCTACGAAGGGTACTCCAAGGGTCACAGCAAAATGCAAGGTGGAACGGATTCACTCACTTTGTGTCTCTCTCTCTATAACAGCTAGCAATGATTTTTAGCCATTATTCACCTGGGTCATGTTGAGATCAGTAATTTCAGACTGAAAGACTCCATTTTCTACTACAATCCTCTGAGTATCTAATCCTTTACTGGGAGCATAAGATTTTCCTCCTACTTTTTGGCTGGCGTAAGAATGTAGGAGAGCATGTTGGAGCTACATTCCAAATAAGTTAGCAATAAGACTATTACTGGAATACTGTGTGCAGTTCTAGCATGCATACATTAAAAGGGATGTTGAAACATTAGATAGTCCAGAAAAATGCCACAAGATTTCTATAAGGTTTGGAAACTCTGCTGCACAGTGGGATATTTAAGAAGCCGAGTCAATCTATTTAGTTTAGCAAAGAGAGGGATATACGTGTGATCCTAAGAGTACCCCAGTGCCAGTTGATGCGCTGTCGTCATGATGTATATCTAAAAGATGGTGTGTAATATGTCACTGATAAACTAATAACTTCCTGATCATTAATACTATCTGATGTGTGTACAATAAATTCACAAAGGACTTTATAGATACATGCTTGAAATACGTTTTTAAAATGTATTTGGCAAGCAATCCCTATATAGCACCTGTTCCAGCCAAAGGAATGTCTCCTATGTAAATTAAGCAAGTTGTGACTTAAAGAAAAGAAAAGTACATATACATACAAGGTAAACAAAGCCATCAAGAGAGTAAGTGAGACAAGACAGCCCCTTAATCTCAGTTGGGGATGGGAGACTGTACTCACAGGAAGCCTTCTTGCTTCTCAAAGCAAGGTCAATGAACTTTGGGAAGATATAATGAGAGGAAAAAAACCATTTTGGCATCCTTCACCCGAGGAGAAAAAGGAACTGATCACTTTGACATCTGTGAAGAGTCCTGGCCAAAGTGTCTGGTCAGCCATGCTGGAAAAGAGACTTGGTGAGAATCCTTTCTTTATTCCTTGCATTTGGTATCACTTAGACCTATGACTTTTTGTTTAATAAACTTGTTTTACTTTTACTATAAACCAGTTCAGTCTGTTGATTAAAATGAGTGTCAAGGTAGTAAGCTACTGGGTACTGTTTCTTTAAAAGGGGCAGTGAACTTAACTTCTGAAAGTGTTATGCAAGAAGGATGTAAAGTACAGAGCAAATGGTTTGGGGGGAATTCAGGGCTTGGGAGGGCATTGGGGTCACCCTTGCAGAAAGTAACTGGGTAGTGGAAATCAAAGGGTGACTTGCATGCTTGTATACTGATGGCTGGAGTTGCTGCTATAGCATTTAAGGCACCCAGAATTACAGAGAAGGTAGCAACACAACCCCTTACTGGTCTGACCCCCAAAGCCTCACAATGAGGTAGCTTGATCATGGTCTTTAGAATACCCTCTACTTTCATGAATCATCTCCCCATTTAGGAATTTAGTTTAACAGACAAAGGCACATCAAGATCCAGTGACTGGGAAGTGAAGTTAGACAAATTGAAACTGGAAATAAGGTGCATGTTTTTTAGCAGTGTGGGCAATTAATAATTGGAACAGTTTGCCAAGAGATGTGATGGATTCTCACTCACTTCAAATCAAGATTGCCTTTGTAAAATACGTGTGGTAGTTCATCCAAAAGTTCTTGCCTTGAAAAAGGAATTACTTGGTGAAATTCTCGTCCTGTATTATGTAGGAGATCAGATAAGATGATCGTAGTGGTCCTTTTGGGTCTTTAAATCTGAGCAGTAAGTAACACTTTCAAATTCAAATTTGGAAGAATTCCTAGTTTTAAAAAAATAGGTGTCTTGATTTTTATTTCTAAAACTTTTTTATTGTGGCTCTGAAGCATCAACATCCTTCTCTACAGTTGCCTGTAATCATGGCACATGATCTTAATTTTGGCTGCATGGCAGGCCTCTGTTGTAAGATGAACAGGAACTATTAAGTAAGTTTGCAGTTCCCTAAAAAAAAGGTGTTTGTGTTTTTTTAAGGAAAATCATTGCAAGAATTACTGTTAAGTATCTTCCCACCACCATGTAGAGCAAGTCTTCTGACCCATCACAAATGGTCAGATGAATTTTCCATTAACAAATACTGCTGAGTTTCTTTCTTAACAGGTAGGTTTCTTAACACATAATGCACTAAAATAATTAATAATAAGTGCACGTAATGCTTTTTGTGTTCAAAACACTGTAGAAACATTATCTACTTAATTGTTTTTCTAAAAATTCTAGCATCCTTTCATGGGTATTTGTTAGTAATACTAATACAAATGTAAGATCCTAAAATTCAGATTTGAATGGCCTAAAGCAGGGGTAGGCAACCTATGGCACGAGTGCCAAAGGCGGCAAGTGAGCTGATTTTCAGTGGCGCTCACGCTTTCTGGGTCCTGGACACCAGTCTGGGGGGCTCTGCATTTTAATTTAATTTTAAAAGAAGCTTCTTAAACATTTTTAAAGCCTTATTTAATTTACATACAACAATAGTTTAATTATATATTATAGACTTATAGAAAGAGACCTTCTAAAAATGTTAAAATGTATTACGGGCACGCAAAGCCTTAAATTAGAGTGAATAAATGAAGATTCGGCACACCACCTCTGAAAGGTTGCTGATCCCTGGCCTAAAGGATCTTAGGTACTTCTGGCACCTTTAAAGTATGTCTACACTTGGAGCTGGGGTGTGATTGCCAGCTGGAGGAGACATACCTGTGCTAGCTCTCTTCTAGCTAGTGCACTAAAAATAGAATATAGCTGTGGCAGCACTAATCCTCCTAATCTCAGTGCTGTTTTATAGCTGTAAAATGAGTTCAGAATGTAGTGGTCAGGCATCCACATCACAAAATTTAGCCTTAAAATTATTATTTGGTAGTCAGAGCAAATAGGGCATGGGATACAGAAACTGAACTATTCTTTCTTTTAACAGTGATTTCTCCAGATTAGGATGAGACATATCAGCAGGGCCAATTGGGGAGAGTGGGGGCAGGAGGGCATTTGGTCTGGGCCTCAAACTCAAAGGGGGCCTCAAATTTAGATACTTCTTGTGAAACTTATCAAATGCCAAAAAATGAACTTGTTTTTATGTGCATCCCTACCATGTCAGTTTGAGTCACTGCAGCTAATTTGTACCCCTTTTGGATTTCTTTGGCAGTTCAACAGACTGAGTAATGAAGATCTACTTTCTGCAGCTGAACAATTGCAGCAACTGTACAACAAAGAAATCTGAAAAGATCTCAAGTGATGGTCATCTTCCTCAAACTAATACATTCTACAAACTTTAAATTGGATTGCAAGCCAAAGGAATTGCTTCAAGAAGTACTCAAACTTGGACTCTCTGGGTTGTTTCCTAATATCACAATTGCATTGCATATTTTTGTCAGCTTGCCTGCCACCAGTAGCTTCCGGTGAATGCACCTTCAACGCATTGAAACAGGAAAAGAACTATCACTATTCAACTATGGGACAAAAGCGTTTGAATTGACTCCCCATACTTAATAAAAACTGTGGCATTGCATTAAAGCTAGATTTTTCCTCAATAATTAGTTCATTGTTTCGCACAGAAAAGGGCTAGAAAACACATTGGTTAAATAAAAAAACATTAAAATTATGCATAACTCTTTTTTGGTGCCTTATTTTGTTTGTGTGTCATTTTTTATTTTGATTATCGCTAGGGGTCTCAAAAGCTGGAAGGGGCCTGGGCCTCTCTGGGCCTCTCTGGACCTCTGAAAGGGCCTGCATATCAGTGTGCTATAGTGTGGCCAGGGAGGTTGAAGTGTTCTCCTATAGGTTTTTGTATGTTACCATTTATCCTTTTCCGTAGAGACTGTCCAGTTTGGCCGATGTACATAGCAGAGGGGCATTGCTGGCATATGATGGCGTATATTACATTGGTGGACGTGCAGGTGAATGAACCAGTGTTGGTGTGGCTTTGTTGGTAGTTCTGTCGATGACTGTCGCTGGTGTAGATATGTGGGCAGAGTTGCTCAGTTTGTTGCATGGATGGTTTCCTGAGCTAGACTTACTGGGGCGCTGTTGTGCGTTACTGCGTGAGACTGTGTTTCAGGTTGGCAGGTTGTCCTGTGGGCGAGGACTGGGCCTACACTCCAAGGCCTGGTGAAAGTGTGGATCATTGTCCAGAGGGTTGTAGAATTCCGTGATGAGCATTTGGAAGTTTAAAGCTGGGGACGTATGTGATGGCCAGTGCGAGTCGTTGGTGTTTCTTTACTTGGTTGTCTTGCAGAGGAAGCTTCTGTGTACACGTCTGGCCTGTTGATCAGTTTCCCTTATTCCTTGTGCGGATATGGTAGTTTTGAGAATGCTTGGGTGGAGATTTGTGGGGTTGGTCTCCTGTCTGAGGGTCAGAGCAGACGCGTTGTACCTCAGTGCTTGCGTGTGAGCAATGGATCATGTGATGTTCGCTGGGATGGAAGCTAGAGGCATGAAGTAGGCATTAGTGGTCGGTAGTTTTCGGTATAGGCTGGTGTTAATGTGACATCACTTATTTGCACCATAGTGTCATGGAGTGGTCCTCCCTTGTAGATTGGTCCAGCTGAGGTTATGGTGGGGTGGAAGCTGTGAAGTCATGGTGGAATTTTTCCAGAGTCTCCTTCCCATGGTCCAGATGATGACTGTCATAAATGTTGTGTTGGTAAGAAGGGGGCTGTAGGACTAGGAGCTGAGGAGCATTGTTCCAGGTCAGCCATAAAGTATTGGCTTAGTGTGGGCCAATGCGGGTGCCCATCGGTGACCTGATCTGGAGATATTATTATCCTCAATTTGAAATACTTGTGTGTAGGATAAGGCACAGCAGCTCAGCAGCCAGTTGTCCTGTAGCATCATCAGGGATACTGTTCCTGACAGCTTGTATTCACATCTGGTGTGGGGATGTTTGGTAGAGAGCCTCTACATCCATTGTGGCTAGGATGGTGTTTTCTGAAGGTCACCAATGCATTATGTTCCTCAGGAATCAGTGGCGTCACGGAGATATCTGGGATGCTGGTTGCATAGGTCTGAGTAGAGAGTCACATATCCAGACAGTCCTTCAGTGAGATTGCCAATGCCTGAGATGATAGGGCATCCAAGATTTCCGGCTTTGTGGATCCTTGGGTTAGTAGATAGAATAAGCCTGGTCGGGGCTCTAAGGGTATGTGATTTTTTCCAGTGTTAGTGTAGGGAGTGTCCTGAGTGAGATGGTGCAGTTTCTTAGTGTTTCCTCAGTGGGATCTAGGGAGTCGCCTATAGAATTGGTGTTGAGAGTTGTCTGGCGGCCTC
This sequence comes from Chelonoidis abingdonii, assembly GCF_003597395.2. NCBI lineage: Eukaryota > Metazoa > Chordata > Testudines > Testudinidae > Chelonoidis > Chelonoidis abingdonii. Next base: position 61,937,655 of record NC_133774.1, on the reverse strand, counting down.
CTTTTGGTAGTCAGACCTGTTCAAGATTACAACAGCACTCCTTTATCCGCCTCTTTGATGATAATGTTCAGGTGGCTTCTGAGGCCGTGGATGGCATTGCGTTCTGCACGACTTAGGTTATGAGGCAAGCGATGTTGTTTTTCCACAATTTCTGCCTGTCCATGTAGCCAGAAACATTCAATGTATCATTTCCAGACTGTTCATTTTCACCCTTCAGAGGAGGTCCATGTGGAGTTTTTCTTGTGCTGTTTGTGCGAGAGTAACCTGTGTATCAATGCGCTGTTCAGTGTTGTCCTGGAAGTATTTCTTTGAGTCGGAGACAGCGAAGTAGGCTTCCAGAACGCCGCAGAATGTATTCCATGTTGGGGGTTGCAGGGCAGAAAGAGATCCCTGAGATAGGACAGGACTTTTCTTCTGGCTGAGTGTGTAGTTGGATAGATTGACGCTATTGTTGGGTGGGTTAGGGGTACCATGGTTGTGGCCCCATGTGGCAGGTAGGAGTTTAGACAGCTTACAGTCCTTTTTCCTTTCTTGTAGAGAGGTGAAGTGAGTAATTGTAGAATCTCCCGTTTATTTTAGTGAAGTCCATTCGTATGGAAGTTTTGGTTATAATGAGAGTCTCCAGATTGGTGAGCTCTCTTTTGATGTTTTCCTGTTTGCTGTATAGGATGCTGATCCAGGTGGTTCCTCAGTTTCTAGATAGTAATTTTCCTTTTTTCTTTTATGAGTATTTTTGGCATATTTTCTTTTGGTCTTGTAGTATAGTGATAGTCTATGGCCAGCAAATGCCCCTCGTGCTATGTACATCGGCGAACTGGACAGTCTCTATTGGAAAGGATAAATGGACACAAATCGATATTGGATGCAATATACAATCGTGTAGGAGGAACACTTCAAACCTCCCTGGCCACACTATAGGCACATGTTAAGTGCGCATCATGCAGCAAAAACTTCAAGACCAGACTTCAAGGAGAAACTCTCTGAGCTTCAGTTCATCTGCAAATTTGACCCATCAGCTCAGAATTAAAACAAAGACTGTGAATGGCTTGCCAACTACAGAACCAGTTTCTCCTCCCTTGGTTTTCACACCTCAACTGCTAGAACAGGGCCTCATCCTCCCTGATTGAACTAACCTCGTTATCTCTAGCTTGCTTGCATATATATACCTGCCCCTGGAAATTTCCACTACATTTATCTGACGAAGTGGGTATTCACCCACGAAAGCTCATGCTCCAAAACGTCTATTAGTCTATAAGGTGCCACACAAAGGATTCTTTGCTGCCTAACCAGACTAACACAACTACCCCTCTGATACTTGAGAATCATAACTAGGGCTCTACCAAATTCGCGGTCCATTCTGGTCAATTTCATGGTCATTGGATTTTAAAAATCATAAATTTCAAAATTTCAGATATTTATATCTGAAACTTCATGGTGTTGTAATTGTAGGGATCCTGACTCAAAAGGGAGTTATGGGGGACGTGTCACAAGGTTATTTTAGGAGGGGTTCCAGTATTGCTACTCTTACTTCTGTGCTGCTGCTGGCAATGGTGCTGCTTTCATAGCTCGGTGGCCAGAGAGCAGTGGCTGCTGTCTGGGAGCCTAGCTCTGAAGGCAAAGCCCCTGCCAGCAACAGCAGCACAGAAGTTAGGATGGCATAGTGTGTTATTGCCACCCTTACTATTGTGCTGCTGCCTTCAGAGCTGAGCCCTTGGTCATCAGCTGCTGTTCTCCAGCCACCCAGCTCTGAAGACAGTGCAGAAGTAAGGATGGCAATACCAGAACCCCCACAAAAATAACCTTGCAACCTCCCTGCAACTCCCTTTTGGGTCAGGACCTCCAATTTGAGAAATGCTTGTCTTCCCCATGAAGTCATAAGAACTTAAGAACACCCATACTTGGTGAGACCAAAGGTCCATCTAGCCCATTATCCTATCTTTCGACAGTGGCCAATGCCAGGTGACCCAAAGGGAATGAACCAAACAGGTAATCATCAATTGATCCATCCCCTGTTGCCCATTCCCAGCATTTGGCAAAAAGTCTGTATAGTATAGGGTAAAAGCTCACGGAAGACCAGATTTCACAGAGGGAGACCAGATTTCACAGTCTGTGATGTGTTTTTCATGGCCATGAATTTGGTAGGGCCCTAATCATAACATAAAGACCTACTGTTGCAACCTTTTAGATTATGAATAATCCTTAGTCTTGTACTCAAGGCAATGAGATTACCCACAGGAGTAGGGTGACCAGACAGCAAATGTGAAAAATCGTGACAGAGGGTGGAGGTAATAGGAGCCTATATAAGAAAAAGACCTAAAAATCGGGACTGTCCCTATAAAACCGGGACATCTGGTCACCCTACACAGGAGTGAGGACTTACTCGCCTGATTAAAGATTTACAGGATCCAGCGCTTAGACCCTGATCAGTGGGACTATTAACAGAATCACAGGACTGCTCATAAAGTTAAGTTTGTGCCAAAGTCTTTGAAGGACTGGGACCTAAGTGTGTGTAAGGTATAATTTCATTTTTATGTAGTGTAATTAATACACAACACTAAAACATTCTGCATTAATCAGCTAATTACAGTTATAATTTTGTCCTTCGTCGAAAAGCAATTAAATGATTAATAAAGTCTCCTTTTTAAATTCACATTATATGACTTATTTTTAAAAATATAACTTAACTTATTAAATGAGATTTTTGCATCACAGTTAAATACAGGTTTTGTTTAAAAATTTTATATCTTTAGCAAATTGAGAATATATTCCCTTATTAAGACACTAGAAATCAGAAAACTATTTTTCTTCTAGATTAAAGTGAGATGTCAGGAGATTGAGTTGCAGGCCATTTTGCCTAATGGTCAGAAAAGAGTCAGACTTAATGGTCATAACAGGAGTTAGCATCCACATGCAAGAGTCAAGAGGGAATCAGAACTGGGTTGAGGGTTAGAAACATAGTCTGAGTCCAAATGTCCAAGCCAAAAATTAGAGCAGAGGGTTAGAACTGTATTACTTGGAATCAGGGAGGGCAGGAGCAGGGTTGGGTCTAGGCTGGACCAAGAGGTGAGTACAGAGGAGGGTCTGGGCTGGAGAAGGATTTGGAATGAAGCAATCAAAGGAAGCTGGAGAATTCAGAGGCATATTCCATGAGCAGCCACTGCTATTCTGCAGCTGCTGTGATCCAGGCTATGTCTTCACTACCCGCCGTATCGGCGGGTAGCAATCGATTGCTCGGGGATCGATATATCGTGTCTCATCTACACTCGATATATCGATACCCGAACGCACTTATATCGATTCTGGAACTCCACCAACCCGAACGGAGTTGCGGAATCGACAGGGGGAGCCACGGACATCGATCCCGCGCTGTGAGTATGGTGAGTAATTCGATCTTAGATACTTCGACTTCAGCTACGTTATTAACGTAGCTGAAGTTGCGTATCTAAGACCGATTTTCCCCTGTAGTATAGACAAGCCCTAAGAGCAAGCCACCCCACTGCCTCAGCCAAGCAGTGGGATTCTGATGTGGGCCAGCTATTCCCATTGGCTGCCCAGTGACAGGACAGGCATAGCTACAGGCCCTCATTCCTGGCATGTGATTTCAGTTTAAGAGGCTAGCTTTTGACTATATTTTTATCAGAATAGCTGTAAACCTGTTTACTCTGATACTTTGAAAGAAACATTACATATTTAATTGTATTTCTTTGTATACTCAGAAAATGGACATAAATATTTTAAATTGTTTATTCAGGGGCCTGATTCTTAAATATAGTATTGATGTAATTCATACAGTGGAATAGACAACTATAATTTAACAAATACTTATAGTATAAAGTGTCTTACAAAACCTTGTAAAGAACAGGAGGGAAAGTAATCCTGAGATTCTGCTTCACTACCATATGATACCAACTAAAGAATATACAAAAGTTTTTATCCAATGCAAAAAGTAGTGTTTTAGACAAAAATGTGATGTTTAATTTATTGAGATTAAAAAGATCAAGTAAAGTGAACTGAACTATCATTATTTGTACCTATAGGGAGGTCCACTGAAATTTGTCTGCCTAATCCCTTTATCAGTGCTAGGACAAATTGCTAAAATATCTGATCCTGTAAAGGCTTTAGCCTGTTAATGGTTTGTAGTTCATTGGCTAGTACCCTGATTCAGATGTCAGAGATTAGTATAAAAAGCTGATTGAAGCTAATTGAAACTGATTTAGGTAGACTAATGACACCTGAGTCCTTACAATTCACAATGCTGTGGTCTGTTAGGTTTCATTGAATGAGACACATCAGGCTCATAAATAAAAGTATTTGATATAGTGTCCCAGGAGCTAAGGTATATGAACAGGGCATTGGATTTCATAGTCCTGGGAACAGTTTACACAAGTTAAAAAGATATGTGCCAATCTTTTATTGTGTTCAGAACTGGTATTCATGGATGGAGTTATCCCATCAGGAAATTGAGTGGGCCATAGTCAGAGAGGTATTATTTTTCATGGAAGTCCTTTACACTCATGAAAAGGCCCTTTGATACTCAGAGGATATTTGTTTCAGTGCACTTAATTTTAAACTTGCTCAGACTCAGAGTTGTCTTGAAAAGACCTTTACTTCATCTTTTTATATAGTGTGTTTTATAGACCACCCATACATGATTAATTTTAAAGAGGTTTTCATATAATTTTAAATAGCTTGTTGTCAGTGAGTTTGGTTTCTGAGGATGATGCAGTTATAAAACTTGGCATCTTCATATAATAGAGTAGATGCTCTCTGAACTGTTCGTTTCACATATTTTAAAATATATTACAATTCACTTTCTCACAGTCCTTAATACAAAACTTCTACTGATAAAGTATGTAAGAGTAAACTGTAGTAAAAGGACACATTTGAAATTATGTGACTTTTAAGTGACCTACTGATGGTTACTTCAGAAACTTATGAACATATTTTGCCCAATATATTTTTATTTTTGATCTTCACATTTTTAAGGAATCTTAAGAGTTAATGCAGTTATGAATATCTTTCACACTCCAGGTTTGCAGTGAGCTTCTTTTTTATTCAGCCTGCTATAATTATTTATTTCAATTACTTTAAAGGGACAAATAGAATAGTCCCCAAATTTAACCCACTGTTGAAGATCTATTGATAGTATGCATCATCTGAATTCCAGAACTCTTTTTGAGGAAATAAATTGCTATTATTTTTGTAAAGGAAACAACAAATGTTTAGTTACTGTTTATCCATCACTGTTTTTGCCAGTTCATTTATAATTAACCTTCCTACCACAAAATCCAATGAAAAAATACACACACATGAACAAACTCAGTTCCCAGAGCTGTGAGATGACATAAGTGAGGTCACTGATGCTGATCAGAAAAAGACAATAAATGAGATAAAGGAAGATTGGTTATGATGCACAGTAAATGAAAAAGGGACATTTTAAATGTTTGCTAAATGTAAGATGAAAAAGTCCATTAGAAAAGTAATGTTTTAAGAGGTTATTGCAAGCAAAATTTAAACATAAAAATATGATCACAGGGTGGGTTGCAACAATGACTTTTCACCTCTGATTTCTGGTTCACTACTAACTTAGCCTGAGTTAGTACTGTTTGTAGTTTTTTGCTACTTAATAGTTGTCTTTTTTAGAGCAAACTGAAAATTAACTAAGTTTTCTTGCTTTCATGGAAAATTGAGTTTTTCATAAAATGTTTTAAAAAAAAACAAAATTCAATCATTTAAATTAAGCAAAAAAACTGTGTCACTGGTTTTTGAAAACTGATTATATATATATTTTTTAAATTACATTTTGGATTTTTTCCTTTTTGTTATTCAATGTAATAGAGTGGTGGTTTTCAACCTGTGGTCCGCAGACCCCTGTGGGTCTGCAGACCATATAGTAAAGGTGTGATGGGTTCCCCTTGGGGTGCCACCTGGAACTGGGGTGCCGCTGAGTCCTCTGATTGACCAGCCTGGCTTCCTTACACTGTGCTGCTTTGACAAGCTCTAGACCACTACTGGTCTTACACTTCCACCAGCATTTACACAGGCAGGGATACACCCAGCTGTGGTTATATGCAGGCTTTGACCAGCCACTGCATTAACCAACAGTAGAAAGGCTACAGCCAAGATTACCCCCAGCTTTGAAGCCTAGGACCCCAGAGCTATACCGTCCTGCCCTGGTCAAAACCCCAAGCCAGTATAAATTGATTACTCGGTTCGCCTCTTCCTCAATGTGGAGAGGAATATGCACACTTGTGGTAACTAAGTTGAGATTTTTCCCCAGACACTTCACTTAAAGTCCCACTGGTTTAGGTTAAAATACAAAACAAGTTTATTAACTACAGAAAGATGGATTTTAAGTGTTGATACATGATAGCAAACAGATCAAAGCATGTTAACTGGTAAATAAACAAAAATGTAAATTAAGTTTAACATACTAGAAGGATAGGATATGAATTAACAATTTCTCACCCTGACTGATGATACAAGCAGGCTTGCAGATTCTCAAGGCATAAGCTGCACTTGTTTTGCAGCTTGGGATCCCCTTCTCCCCCACCCCCAGTTCCAAGTCCTTTTCTTTCAGAGCTTCTTTCGGGTGTTGAGTTGTCGGGGAGTGAAGAACAACAAATGATGTCACTCCCTGCCTTAGTTGTAGCATATGGCGGGAACTCTTTGTTCCAAAAACAGTTCCCAGCCCAGTTTGTGGAAAAACACAAGCAACCAAAATGGAGTCCAGAGAAGTGGTCTGGTCACATGCCCCTGCAGAGTCATGGCGCTATTACTTATAGGCTGACTGAAAGATCCACAGGAAGGCTAAGCTATTCCACAGCCCATTGGCTTTGTTGATGAGTCATTAACTCTGTTTGTCTTCTTCATTGTTGTACCTGAAAGGCTACCTGTGGGTGTTTTCCAGAATAAGCCCATTTGAAATACAGATCCATAATCAATATTCATAAATTCAGATACAAAAATGATATATGCATATAAATAGGATAATCATATCCAGCAAATCATAACTTTTCCAATGACACCTTACATGACCCATCTTGTACAAAATGCATCATAATTATGCCATTATTCTATAATGATATGATGATGAATATGCGGTGTCATGTCACAAGGCGTCCATGGAAGGTTGTCGTTACCATAGAACAGTGGTTTTCAACTGTGGCCTGTGGAGCCCTGGGGTCTGCAGTGTATGTCTAAGATTTCCAAAGGGGTCTGCACCTCCATTCAAAAATTTTTAGGGTTCCACAAATGAAAAAAGGTTGAAAACTGCTGCAATAAAGTAAATGATACCTAATTTTTTGTTTGTTTTTCCTTTCTTTCCTTTTCCTGCTCTCTAACTTTTTAAAAGTTGCTGAACTTTTGGTTACCAAGTGGCAAAAGGAAAATATGAAACTGCAACATTTAAAAAATTTTCAACTTTTAAAAAGTTACAGAGCAGTCAAATCACAGTAACTTTTGTAAGTTGTGGAAGTTTTGAAATAGTAGAGAGATTCATTCTTTTTCTCTTTACACTTTAACACTTTTCCAAATTTGGATGTTGAAGTAGAAAATAGACAAACCACTAACCTTTAAATCATTGAAAGAGTGAGGCAGCCCTTGGAGAATGAAGATAAGAGATAAAGTCAGTGGCAAAGACCAGAGGTATGTATGTAGGGTCTTGAAGTGGAAGCCAATGAAAGAGTTCAAAATGGGGGTTACATGGACAGATTGAAGGGTTAGGAATATAATTGTACTGGTTACATTTGAATGACCAGGTTTTGTGTGTGTAATATATGTTTGTTAACACAGTAGCTTAGTGATGATTGCTCTCAGTGCAACTTCAAAGTTCTATTATGAATACACCTTATTTCTGGTTACAGTATTTAGAAAACTTTTTTTCCCTTTAATTGGCTACCTAATGACTACAGACTTTGTCCCCATTTACCTCTGAATTGCCTCCCCCACTTGGGGGCACCTCCTGATACACACCATGTATCAGTACCTGGGGGAGAACGTGTGCTTGCTCCGGTTTTTACTGTCTCTCCAAAAACCATTAGCAACTGATGACTAACTTTAAATATTAATAAAATTAAATCTAACAAAAGAGTTTTCATATATGTGGGATTGAACGCTCCATCTGCTAGTATATGCACTTTGCTGCCCTAACCCCTGTTAAATACCCAATAACCATAGGTACTCAATACAGAAGTGAAATAGGGACCAGTAGCATAGCAAGTAAGGTATGTGTGTGTTTGGTAGCATGAACTTTTCACTGAGAACTAATATTATTACCTTACTGTAATTTGAATTAATTCGGTAAGGAAATAGAGGATTAAATATTCATTTACATCCTTTACCAGCAATAAACAAACTTGCAATAAATAAACAGAATCAGAAAAAGATATCCAAACTGAAAACATGTATATAATCAAAATCATCCCTTATTTTGATAAAATAGATCTTGGATCCACACCAATAAGGTCATTCAGGGTAAACCTGGGTGTACCCACTTCTCATTTGGGGAATATGGACTGTGCGGCCTGGAACACCCACAAGGTTAATTTTCCCAAATTTTTTAAACCACAACACCATCGATCCATGCCACTGCTAGTTCTGATTTTGTCAGACTTAAATCTAACTGATATTTAATATTTTTATATTAAAGAATAGTAGATGCTCAAGGGAAACATTAAAAAATATAGAAACAGAAAGTTATTTCTAAGAGACACTTTTCTTTCTTTTCCTCCTTTTTCTGGTTCTGGGAACATTTTCATGGAAACAGAATCTTTGTTTCTAAGGCTACGTCTAGACTACCCGCCGTATCGGCGGGTTAAAATTGATTGATCGGGGATCGATATATCGCATCTCATCTAGACGCGATATATCGATCCCTGAATGCACTTATATCGATTCTGGAACTCCACCAACCCCAGCGGAGTTCCGGAATCGACAGGGGGAGCTGCGGGCATCGATCCCACGTGGTGAGGACGGGTGAGTAATCCGATCTTAGATATTCGACTTCAGCTACGTTATTCATGTAGCTGAAGTTGCGTATCTAAGATCGATTTCCCCCCATAGTGTAGACCAGCCCTAAGGAGTTCAACTGTTCCTGCTATTTTCTCTCAACCTGAAACCCTAATGATTTCCACACCAAGCATTTGTGATGTCAGAAACAAGTTATGATTTTAGGTAAGCGTAAGGAACAGGAGTAGATCAACTCCTAAGAAACAAATATTTTTCATTCAAATATTCTAGTGAGGAAAAGGGAAAGAAAATATTTGCTTTACCAGCAGAAATGTCTCTAAAATTATTTTCAAGTTTTTTGGTGAGGTGTCAGCGGATCTGTGAGTAACTGCTACAGTAAAGCAGAAGCAGAATGTCACATTTAGCTGTGAATGCAGTAGCTGATTCTGCTTACAGTCTATTAATCATAAGGGCGAAATCCAGTCAGTTTTATGTTAAGTAATGCCTTACTTTGCAAGTAGTCTTACTGAAAAATATGGGAATATTTGAGGATCAAAGTGCTACTTAGTTTGAATAAGGCTGGTGGACTCTGGTCCTAAGACAAATTACTGTAGATTTACTCCCACTCCATTAAGAAATGTTAGTCCTGGAGATTCAGACTGAATACTTTTAAGCCTCGTATCAGACATGTTATGTTCTAATGTTATGTAAATTTAAAGTATTTTCCTTTCTTGAAAAGATATGCTATATAAAAAACTTTCATCTTTTAAATAATGGAAAAAAGTTTCAATGCTTGTTTTTTTATTTGGTTTTTAGTGTGGAACAATGCCTTAAAGAGCTACAATCAGAAGTAAATGAGACTTGTACTGATGAGCTGTTACAAAACACAACTGACTGCCTTCACTGGCTGAATAACTGCAGTTTCAGTTCCCTCAAACCTTCTTCTACACCTCATGGAGATTTGATCGAATTTCTTAAAACTCTGGTAAAAAAAAATCTACAGTCTTTATATATTTGGGAAAAAAATACTTGTACAGTTTTTTAATTTTTTTTTTTTTCTTATTCTTTTATAGTTTCACAAGAGTGAATATAGAACAGAATTTGAATAAAAGAGTCAGTAACTTTTTCTTTTACTCTCTTTTTTTGGTGTAAATAATAACCAAAGAGACTATATCCCAGTGGTTAGGGACTCGCTTGGGATGTGAGAGACTCAGATTCAAGTCCCTGCTCTGAATCAGGCAGAACAGAGACTTAAAGCTGGGTTTTCCACATTCCAGGTGAGTGCCCTAATCACTGGGCTGCTGGCCAGTTGAGGGTTCATATTCTCTCCTTCCATCTAACCAGAAATTCCATCCTGAACTTGAGAAACAAATTCATATTTTTTGATGGAAAAACACTTTGTCAAAAATTCTTCACTTATAATAATGTATTCACCAGTGCTGCTGCTGCTAGTTTGCCAGACTTTCCAAAAACACCTGTGCATTGGGTTTAGGGAGCAGAGGTGCAATGTGTCAAGGACGGGGACTCCAAAAGCTACCCCTCCCCCCACCTTTATTTATGCAGTTGAACTGTACTGATTTTGCCAAGTCATGACCCACCACAAAGAAGAGGGCAGGATTTTTCCCCAGGAAAGATGCAGAGTCATTGATACTACAGAAAAATAGAGGGTTGAATACATTTTTTGTGAAATAATCTTAGGAGAAAGCAAATGAGAACCGTTTTATCATCCTGTCTCACCCATTCTTTCCAAAAAAAATCCAAGCACATTCACTGTACAGATAAGACTAGAAGTGTAGGAAGGCACATGGGGTTTACTTTTGTGCCAGATTATGATATTCTTACTCCATGAGAAATATCGTATGTTGCAAATTGTCCCATTGACTTCAGTGGAACCACTTGCGGTGTAAGGTTCTGTTCAATGTAAGTCTGGTTTTTACAATCTGATCTTTTACATCCAAAGTGAATACTTGCATGTATTGAATTTTATTACTCAATTGACTTAATAATTTCTTGTTTGAAAGCTTTTAATTAATTATCTTACTGTTAATCATGCTGGATTGTAATTCTCCACCCTCTGTAGGACAAAACCCATGTTGATTATTGCTCCTATTACTTATGTGGATTGGTCTGTCAAGGCCTTTGTTTATTTTTAACATGCTAAAACAATATAATAGTTTAAGAATAGTGCAAACTATGACAGTATGTTGTTGGCAAGCATGTCACACTGTTAACACAACTACATATTTTGATGGGACTGTGATTCTTTATGGTTGTATTAAAAATTTTTTTGTGAGGTCTGACCACCTTCTGTGATGTAATATCTCAGTCACTCTACCCAGTAGCTAGTAATTCTAAATAATTAAAAGATGAACACTTAAATAAGAGGATGCATTTATTAAATTATATCCTGGCTAAATGAACCACAACTTTTTTATAACAAAATCTTATTGTTTACCTTATTGTATGTGTGTATGTTTTGAGTACCCTATTGTCACTATCTTGGTACGGACATGGTAGGTACAAAATCCATCCCTCACACCTCGTGTAGCATCTTGTGCCAACATTTTGGATATGCTTCTTACACCTCACACCTGCAGCATCTTTTCAGGTGTTTTTAAAGCTTATTTTTCAGATGCAAAAGTATATCTTAACATAGGCATTGTTCAAACAGATTTCTGAAAATGTAAACTAAGCTTTCAGAGCTTCAAAGTCTGCTGTAGGGCCCTTTTCTGAGGAGTACTAACTCCAAGATGCTGTCTGCAAGACGTGGTGATTCTTTTTAAAGCATTATTTCAGTTCCAAAAGGCTTTGAACACTGTTTAAGTTTAGGTAGTTTTTTTATAATTGAAAATGACCCACTTAAGTTTCAAAAGCAGCACCAATGATTCATCAAAGGTGTTTTGGATTCATCTTCCAAAGCAGTGAATCTCATTGGCTGGTTTGACATCTGTTAAAGTTTTGTTGTTCTTTTTTTATTAGAACAGCATATTTGAATATACATTATCAAAAATAAATCCATAAATACTATAAATCTAGCCATGGGAATTTGTTACTTCAGCAGAGTAAACTGAAGATTCTGATTAAGATATCACAAGAGTCTGCAAAGTTTTGCACTTGCCTCATGGGGGCCACAAAATTGTAAGAGAATACAGATTATAACACAAAATAAACTTGGTGTGTAGGTGTGAGTGCACATATAATTATGTAATATATATAATGTGTGTATGTAATATGCATAGATACATGTGCATTTATATAATGTATAACTTAATTCCCTCAGACTTTCTTTTAGTAGCTATGTTTTATCCACTATATTTGCTCCATTAATGTCAGGCCAGAGAGTGCATATAAATCATTCTGCAAGAAAGAAGATGGAGAGAGGAAAAAAGCGAAATTATTGTGATGCCACTCACTTTATAAGCACACATGGTTGGCTGGTTTGTCCTGTTCATTGTTTTCTTATCTCCACCAGCTGAGAAGTTATGTTGTCTGGTTAGTTTTTTAGTTTTTTTTCTTCAGTGAAGATGTAGCCTATCCTTTCCATTAAAATTATCCAGGTTAGGACAGGGCTTTTATTTTCTTCTACATATTGGAGCATTTTAGAGCAGAGCTGGGCAGAAAACAGTTTTCCCTTCTCATGAGAATATTTAAAGATTTCTAAAAAACTTTCCATCCCAAATTGGGCAAAACATCAATATCTTAGAAACGTCTGTGAACTGAAAATCCCTCAAATAAATTTGATCAGGTCAATCAAAATGTCCTTTTTTGATATTGACCTTCCTTTTTAGCTTTTTTTTTTTTTTTTTTTACTATAAATTAACTTACATTTGAAGCAAAATGTCATTTTGACCTCAAAATTAGATTTTTTCATTTAGAAAATGTCAAAACAGAACATTTTAATAACTTAAAAACTATTGCTTGAAAACGAGAAATTCATCAAAACTGACCTTTTTCACAAAAAATTTTGGTTTTGACAAATCAGCATTTTCTGACAAAAAATAATGGTTCGCTGAAATACTCTCAACCAGCTTTACTAGAGGAAGTTGGACAGACCGCAAACCAGGGGCTAGGCTCCGTGCAATTAGAAGAGCTGATGGTGGGAGAACAGAACCCTTTAGTTGTAATATGTTTCATTGTATCTTAAATAGCCATGAGACCAGTATTTTGATCCTACTAGACATTACAGGCCTTTTCAGATGAAGTAAAACAATACATCCAGTCTTGTTACTTCATCAGCTCCGTACCTGCTTCCCTTCTTTCTCCTTTACCGATATAGCTGAAATGTAATTTCAACCTGGCACCTTTTTTCACCTGGCCCGCATCTAGCCAGGACAGGTACATGATGCCCCCCACCTTGCCGTATGGGACCTTAATCCTGGTGCTAAATGTAGCAGATCCTCTCTTTGAGTCCTTCAAGATGGTCTTGGGAAGATTTATTTATCCTTAGAACTGCCTTTATGATGCCTAGTGCTGAGTCAGGAGAACATGGAAAGCACAAGGTTTCTATCTTATGAATTCCTACCAAGTTTGTCATGAGCAATAGTTATCATTTGCCCTCCTTTCCCCGGCCTCCCCCCCCCAACCCCCAGTCTCATTAAGTATTTTGACTTGTTCCTCATTTGCTTTCCGGGAAGGGCTAACCAGAGTAAAAAGGCTCCATCTTCTGCCAAGGCTTAACTGGTAGCTACGAGAGTTGGTGCTTTTCCTTTAGAACTGTGAGGTATAGCTGATAGAAAAATGCCTATATATATATATATATATATAATATTCAAATTTCTAAAATTTCTATTTGGTTTTCAAAAACTGAGAGCTGAATATTTTTTACTAAAAATTAACTGGAAAATGAAAATTTTAAGTGAAATAACATTTGTTTACTAGTTAAGAAAGACAGCAGAACTTTTTTCTTTGAAAATTTCTGTCAAAATGAAAATTTTCTCTGAAAAGTCATTTTTCATCAAAAAAACATTTCAATTAAAAAATTTCTACCAGCGATACTATGGATGTTCTTACGTGCTTCATGTCATTACAGATTTTATATTACAGTCTCTGCCAATAGTAGGTGGTTCCTATGTGGTATGATTCATCAGTCTTTGTTTTTCTAGATATCTATCCTATGTCTTTAGAATGAGAACTGTCTGGAAAGGCATAGAGGGGAATGCTGATGCATGTTCTTACCTGTTGGTTTGGTTACTCCAAGTCCTTGGTTACTCCAATACCTTATTGTATTGATGAAAATGAGTTTGAGTTTCTGAAAGTTTTCCTGTGTGTGTTTGTTATTTGTGATTGCCATTGCTTAGGGAATCTTTAACTGAACAAAGTCACCAGACAGCCATTTTATACAGAAAGTGACATCAGAAAAACTGTGCTTTTTTCCCTGTTTCTCTTTATTGGTAAGAGAATTTATATTCTATGGCTGGGCTAACACGAAGGGACTCAGAGAAATCAAGTTAACTGGTAAGAAATTATCACTTTGTAGTTTGCAATTAAAAATAATGTACATCTTTTAACATGAAGTTAATTTTGTAAATAGAGTTATTAATGCAACATCTCTAAATATTATATAATTTACCATTATTAGCAAAGCTTGCTGAGGAATGAACAAAATCAAGAAGAAATGATACTACACTTTCTTCTGGATCTCTCCAGTCAGTGTGGGGTCTCATTTCCATGTACTCCAAGTGGGACATCTTTTGAGTTAAATTCCAGAGCTTCCCTTCATGCCATTGAGGATGATTCATCTATGAATATCAAGTCTGTTTGGGATGATGTGAGATTGCACCTTCGACGTTTCTTAGTAAATAGACTTCAGAGTCCTCATGAAACAAATACTGCTACTTTAAAACAGCAAATGCAGTTTAAAACTCAATGCATACAACACCTTTTGTTTCTATATCCAGAATCAGAAGTTCTAACCAAGTATCAAAACATGCAGAATAAATTGGTTTCTGAGCTTCTGCAGAACTGTGTTCTATCTAGCTGTGGAGAAACAAACTTTGATAAGGTGGTTCATGGTTACCAAAGTTCAATACCTACACTATGCACAATGATAAAAGAGGATTTGTGTATACTAAGTGGTACTATAGATCCTTCCTCAGCACTGATGTTTATTAATGAAACTTATCTGGATACCATCACAGAAGAAATAACAATTCTTCTTGAAAGACTTTGTGAACTGCAGTTCAAAGAAAATGCTCTACATATAATTAAGACAAGCAAGATTTCAAAGAAGCAGAGAGGAACAGTTCATGCTTTGGGTTAGTGGCATTTTTATGTTCATTTTAGTTAGATTTTTATATATCTTGTTTATACTACCATATTCTCTCTTTTGGTTGATTATTTCCCATGAAGACAGAGAGGCATGAAATTACCCATTCTAGTTTGATGCTTTTAACAGTATTCATGTAGCTGAATTATTGAAGATATCAGAAGTATGACCCCAACATTTTAAAATTGAACATTATTTTATAGCCATATATACAAAGCTGCAGTATATTACCATTGGGTAATACTCTCCTGTTGGAATATTTAAAAAACTAAAATTATAACTTCCATAGATTGTGCTAGTAGGTATGGGATTACAAATTATTGAATCTAGACAGGAAAAAAACCCACTCTATTCCCCAGAGTTGCTTTGAATGGACTGAAATGAAACATTTAAAAATTAGACTGCAGCAACACATCTCAATGCATTTAATTATAAAATAGTTTACACTAAATCCCACATAACTGGTGTGAAAGGTTTAGTATACAGACTGTCTCTAAAAACATCTTATTTGGTTTTTTTAAAATATATTTCCAATGCTTTTTAAATTGATATAAATTACTGTACTGGTAATTGGTTTCATGTTTTTCAAAAGAAACTTACAACAGTAAAGAGGATCCCACTGTTGACATTAAATACTTTATATACTTGTTTCACTATTGGTGAATCTGATAACCTTATTCTCAAAGGGAGTACTGAAGGTTTAAAAAATGCAATTATATAAAATGAAAACTCTTACTATGTAATTGGTAGAGAAGTTGTGTACAGGCATGCCATGCACAGTTGTAGAGTGGTATTGTATGTAGGAATTATTATGTATTTGTTTACAATAGCATCCACAGCAGGCTAAGTATTTTCTAGAGAGACAAGAAGGAATAGAGTGCTCACAGTCTTACGATAGACATACAAACAAACAGATGGAGCTTGGGGAAAGAGGTATAACAAAAAGTGCTATGTTCCAGGGAGTGGTTCACCAGCTCTCAACAAAATAAGGCTATGTTCATTTTTTTTTTAAATCAATTTTCATGTTAGTCTAAATCAAATAGAAACTCAGTTGGTAGAAAGACAGAAGAGCTTCTTCAAAAGAGACTGAAATATGGAGAAGATAGGGGCTTTGTGGATGAGTAAAGGAAGTCTGGAACATGGATTAGGAGGCAGTACAGAAGAAAGCATGCAGATAGTCATGTGATAAACTGACATTACTGATGGAGTGAAGGGGCAATGGGAGACAGGAAAAGGGTGGTTAAGTAGGTAGAGGCAAAGTAATGTCGAGCTGTGAAAGGAAGTTTGAATTTGGAGTGCTTAGCAGAAGGTAAGCCAGTGGAGAAATTCAAAGAGGTTACACAATAAGAGCAACAAACAAGGATGATGACCCTAGCTCTGCTTTGTAGAGAGTGAATAAATATATCTAGCACTTGAGTAACTCAGTTTTTAATCCATAGATCTCAAACACCTTTTCGTATTTGAGAAAACTGAGGCAGAGCGAGATTAAAATAGCCCAGATTTGCATTAATCTGTGAAAATGCATACTGTAGTGAATAGCGGTAATATCCTTTCTGTTCTGCTTAAATTTTTTATTTGCTCTATTTTAAATTCATTTTGTTTGCTGTGAAAGTTTCCCTTAGATATCTTAGTGCCAGTGCATTCATCAGGATCATTTTTGTTACTGTATTCTTCTGTTAATTTAAAAAAAAAAAGGTACATAAAATACTTAAAAGCAAATCTTGGTATTCTGCTTTGTAGCTGTTATACTAACTTTCCATAAAACCCAAGAGCAGAGATTGTTGAAAAGATGGTAAAGGTCATATTTTGGGCTGCAGCCTTCAATTTTGCACCTGCAAAATGTATGTGAAAGTGGTTGTGTCTACAGAAATGTACACACAGCTGTTTGTTTGCATACAATATAGATTTATGTTTTGTTTTGTTTTTTTTGCAGGTGCAAAATCAGAGGCCATGGTTATGGTGTAGACTGTTATCCTCATTGTAGAATAAAGATGATGTGAGACTTTTCTGGGTTGTATGGGAATTTTTTGTGTAAGAAAACACTAGTTCTCCAGTGTTAACCCAATGAAGACACTTGAAAATGTCGTAGGAATAGAATGGGCAGCTGAGGAAATCATCCAGGGACATGAACATTAAGCAATCCAACATTCAGGTGAAAGTTGGAGGCTTTTAAATGTAATACTGTTTTTGAGAAAATATATTGAAATAAATGTCTGTTTTCATTATTTACTATTAATTTGCTATTAACTAAATAACCTGTTTTGACTACTCCAGATAACGTTCATGGGGGCCCATACTCAAGCCCTCGCATGTAAATAGCTAGTATGAACACAATATTGACCATTGCCAGCACCTCAACCCATAAAATGAATATGCTGATTGCATGCATGAGTGCATTTATTTGTTCCTACAGACTGTCATGTTCATATACATTACATCATAGTCTGTAATGCGCATTGCCTGAAAGTTTCTTAGGCAGACATCAAGCTTCTGTAACAGCAGTTTGTCTAGAACAATATTCTCCAACCTTTTTATCCACAAGATCACTTTCTGAATTTAAGATCAACCCAAGATCTACCCCACCCCTCCCCCGAGGTCCTGCCCTGCTCATTCCATTCTCCCCTCCCTCCATCGCTCACTTTCCCCCGCCCTCACTTGCTTTCACCGGGCTGAGGCAAGGGGTTGGAGTGCTGGAGGGGGTACAGGCTCTGGGCTGGGGCTGAGGGGTTTGGAGTGTGGGAGGGGACTCTAGGCTGGGGCTGGGGGTTGGGGTGAAGGAGGGGGTGAGGGGTGCAAGCTCTGCAAGGGAGTTTAGGTGCAGCAGGGAGCTCTGGGCTGGGGCAGAGTGTTGGGGTGCAAGGTACAGGCTCTGGCTGAGAGGCAGTTACCACAGGTGGCTCCCAGTCAGTGGCACAGTGGGGCTAAGGCAGGCTGCCTGCCTGCCCTGGCCCAAAGCCGCTCCCAGAACTGGCTGGCATGTCTCTGCATCCCCTGGTGGGAGGAGCAGCAGGTGGGTCCGCGTAATGCTGCTGCTGCTGCACCTGCCCACAAACGCCACCCCTATAGCTCCTATTGACTGGGAACTACGGCCAATGGAAGCTGAAGGCGTGGGCACCGTGTGAAGACCCACTCCCTATCCCCCAGGGCTGCAGGTGCTGCCCCCGCAGCTCTCATTGGCCACAGTTCCCTGTCAATGGGAGCTGTGGAGTTGGCGCTGAGGGTGTGGGGGCAGTGGCAGCATGCGGAGCTGCCTACCTCCCCACTCCCAGGGGCCACAGAGACATGCCAGCCACTTCCAGGAGAGGCATGGGGCCAGGGCAGGCAGGCAGTCTGCCTGAGCCCCACTGCGCTGCCGGAGATCGCGATCGACTGGCAGAGGCTCCAGGATCGATCCAGGTTGGTGAGCACTAGTCTACAACATAGAACAATATATATGTAGGACTGGAAGGAACCTCAGTAGGTTTTCTAATCCAGCCTCCTGTACTTAGACAGTACTAAGTATTATCTAGACCATCCCTGACAGACGTTTGTCCGGCCAATTCTTGAAGAGCCCCAGTGATGGAGATTGCACAGCCTCCGTAGGTAATTTGTTCTTCACAGTTAGGAAGTTTTTCCAAATGTCTAATTTAAGTCTCCCTTGCTGCAATTTAAGACCACCTCAGTGGTTAAGGAGAACAATTTATCACCCTCCTCTTTTATGTAGTTGAAGACTGTTAATGTGTCCCCCTCAATTTTCTCTTCTCCAGACTAAACAAACACAATTTTTTCAGTCTTCCCTCATAGGGCATTTTTTCTAGACCTTCGATAATTTTTGTTGCTCTTCTCTGGACTTCCTCCAATTTGTCCACATTTTCCCCAAAGTGTGATGTCCAAAACTGTACGCAATACTCATTTAGTTTGTGATCTGCTTTAACCCCCAGATCCTTTTCTGCATTGTTATTTCTTCAGCAATCATTTCCCATTTTATATTTGTGCAATTGATTATTTCTTCCTAAGTGCAGTACTTTGCATTTGTCCTTGTTTAATTTCAGCCTATTTATTTCAGACCATTTCTCCAGTGTGCCAAGATCATTTTTAATTCTAATCCTGTCCTCCAAAGTGCTTGTAACACCTCCCAGTGTGGTATTGTCCTCAGAGTTTGAGTGTACTCTCTCTGCCATTATCCAAATAATTTATGAAGATATTAAATAGAATCAAATACAGGACAGATCCCTGTGGGAACCCACTCCCTATGTCCTCTCAGCTCAATTGTGATTCCTTAGCAGTCTGAGTTTATCAGGTGGACACTGGTAAATAAGAATGATACTCTGTATTCACAGTCAGCAGTCCAGAGTAAAACACCTGATGTGAAGGCAAAACTACAAGGTTTTTTTTTCTTGTTGAAGGGGGATTTCATTGTCCACTGTGTTTTAAGAGTTGATCAAATCAATTTAAGTGGGTCTTAGGACTTGTTTACTCCTGAAAAGTTACTAGAATAGATATACTGGAATTTTTATTGTCCTGGCCATACAAGGGATATGGCTTCATTTGGCTATGACTTTATTAAGTCATCTGGGAAATACCTGGCAGGTCCATTCTTGTCTTAATTGTTTGCAAGTGTTTGGAGTGGACAGCACCCCTTCCCACTCCATCTCCTCCCCTTGTATGAGGGCTAAGGAAGCTCTGGAAAAGGAGTTGTCTTCCTGGTGTACCAAACATTGGAGTCCCAGCCCCACTTCCTCAGCTTCATTAGGGGGTATTTTCCCCTACGTTCACTTCTAATGCTAGTTTATCAGGGAACTGTACCCTAGAATGAGTACCTTCACTGGACACCTGCCACAAAACACCAGTAATTGGCTTGGGTCTGCTCCATTCCCTTCATTCCTAGTTGGGTTCCGAGAAAGTTAAAAATTCACTCATGAACTTTGGCCCTGAGAAAAGCTGCTGGAACTGCCCCCAAACCCTCTTTTCCCTGATGATTGTCAACCCGCATACAAACTCCCAAATCATTTTCACCAGATGAACAATAATTATGTATGCCAGTGGCTCCCTGGCTGCCAAAGACTATAAGAAAGGCATCAGCTGGTTGCAGGGCTTGTGCCTCCATTCATGTCAAACCTCTATGTAGACCCTCTTTTGCTAGAACAGCCTTTTTTGGTAGTTACCAAAAAGCGTAGACAAGCCCTTAGTTTCTAAGTGGACTTTACTATTGAGAGCTCATATTTAAATCTTAGTTAGGGCCTAGGACATCACTCTCTCACCACTGACACTGGGAGCAAAATTCTCCATTTATCCATATGTCAAGGAATGTATAGCTGTACCAGGTTGCCTTGGCAATGACCTTCATTTTGACATGGAAAGATCACAGTCACTAAGAATGGAGGGAGGCAGGGGAGAGAAAAAATTCACTGCTTTCTCAGCTGAGTGACAGTTCTACCAATGTGTTTCCTGTGGTTTTGCTGCAAGCTGCCTCTGCCCTCTGGGAACCCCCAAACCAGCACATTTCAAACCACCAGGATAATTTAATCTAGGATATTCAATTGGGACTCTTGTTTTTATTTACTAAGTACGCCCTGAGGGAAATGTGATTTTGATAGGAACTATAGTAATTGATCCTACCGTATAGGAGTGAAAAAAAGGGGAAGAAAAAAAATAGAAAATAATGAAACTGCTCTAGAACCTTGCAAAATTTAATATAGATGGACTGCTTCTGTCTGGAAAATAAAGGCAAGCTATAACAAGCTTTAAAATATTTATAAAACTTTCAGATATTTCATATATGATGATTTGTGAAATAATAGTTTATCAATTTTGCTTTCATACACTGAATATACTGCAAAATATTGTAATGGACTTCTCTTCCCCCATTATCCATGAAGCAGGTGAGCGTGGTTTGAGAGAAATGTTAGAGGAATGGGAACTGAAATCAAGCATTCTTTTGTGGGTTGAAGTCTCTGGTCACCATCTCTAGGGAAGGTAGGTGCAGCTGTATTATGGCTTGATCCTGCTCCCATTGAAGTCAGTGGCAAAATTCCCGTTGACTTGAATGATGTAGCACCAAGCTCTTGCTGCTTGGGCTGCATTCAAATTTGAGATTTTTAGACAACATGGTGCTGTCTCATTTCCTTGGATACCCCAATACAATGTTCCTGTCTCCCGTATGTTAAACTATAGGTCAAGAGAAGAAAAAAAATCCCTAAAGAAACTTAAACCTGCTTTTAGAAATATTAGTTTGAAAATGATCAATAAATAGCTTTTTAAAAATATGAATTATTGTTTAATCAAAGAAACTTCAGAAAGGTGAGCTAAGAAAAGCATCAATAATAAAATAATTCATTATATTTGAGTTTTGTAACAATGTTGCTTCAATCTTTCTGCGTTAAAAATATGCTCCTTAAAATGTTGTCAACGTTAAAATATTAAAACCAAATATTATGTTTCCTAACACATTTTAGTATCTAATGCGGGGAGGTGTTGTTTATCCCAGGTCATCCTGGCTTCTTACTCAATTTTGTTCCCCCCTGTTCCTGCCCTCTACCCTGACTCTTCCCCTAGATTTCTAATATGATACTTTTAAAAAATAATTGCAGTAAGTCTATTAAATTTGGATCATACTTTTTACCTTTTGAATCTGTTCTCCAGTTCCTTTGTTTACAAAAAATGTTAAGCTAGATACCTTACTCAGCTCTGCTTCCCCAGACACCGCAGGTTTTCTTTTCACAGTCTGCTTTTCCTTCTGTTCCCCCATAGCCCTACTCAAACCCTAATGCAACTTCATTACTCTATTAATTTCCTGACTGTAACCATCATGGCCACACCCTTGATCTCGACAGTCTTGCTAAGTCCTTCAATTCTCCCATACTGTTGCTGTTTGCGGCAGCAGCATCATGGTGAGCCAAATTTGAATGCGCTAATGTCTGACACATATATTGATACTGTGTTCATCCCAAATACTCTGCCTTGTGCCATTTCCATTTACACTCTGAGCCCCCATCTTACTGCCTGCTTAACTCTTCAGCACTGCAGCTTCCTGAGACCAGCTCACTTATCCTTTTACCTTCCCAAAAGGCTTGCTTACCTCTAGGTCCTCTGAACACTCCAGTTTATCCCTATACTTTCTGCTGCCCAACCTGCTTCCATGGGTCTCCAGAGATGGGGCTGTATGTGAGGAGCTGATCTGGGATATAGTGAGGGACAGTTGGAAAGCAGAAGTAGCTGGGTGAACTGGATAGTTCCTGACATTTCCAACAATGAATTAGGGTATGATTAATTTGGAAAATAATATTTTAAGTTTTCTGTCCCTAAGCATTTATGAGAGTGGTCTGTGTGTGAAGTTTGGAGTTTGTGATGAGTATGATTGTATATCTGTTGGGAACCTAAAAAACCCAAACCCTCATTAGAATCTCGGGAAATCTCAAACTGAGAATGTACTAGGGCAAATTCAGTTGATTGGCCTGTGAAGAGTAGCATGTTAAATTTTGGAGACTAAATGTTTAAGTATGAAATGTAGATATTGTAATTCTGTTTTAAGATCTCAACACAATCTTCATGAGGAAGCCACTATTATGCCTCTCCATTATTCGCCCGGCTACTTGGCTCTCATTCTCTTGCCTTTATTCTATCTCCTGGCCACTATTCCCAATTCAATTTTAGGAGCATGGAACTTCTTATATTCCTAGAACTCTTTTTTACTGGGAAAACTCAGAAAAGCTGTTACACAGTTTTGAGATTTTAAATGCTCAAATGCCAGGAAATCTATCCTGTTTCATTTATTATGAAAGTTCTTTCATTTAACAATGAGCAATGTGATTTGCTATTCAACTAATATGTTACAAATGTAGATGAAGTATGTTTTTTTAATTAGACATACAGATGTAACTTGATATACAGTGAACAAACATGTTCCACATTGCTGTGTGTGACTCTCTAAAATAACTGTAGTAATTCACATGAATTTACAATGGTGTTGCAATCAGTTTAATCTCCAGAAGCATTCTTGAGATCAGTTTTCTCTGACACCCAAAGAAAATGGCAAAGTTTGCATGCTCAGCCCATTCTTCTTCTCCAGTATCTCCATTTGTTTTGAAAATAGGCAAAGTAATTAGTATTTAATACAGACAAAATTTCAAACTTGGATGCCCAAAGTTACCACTTAAATAAAAGTTTTCTGATTTCCAGAGATGCTGAATACCGGAGTCTTTAACTGAAGTCAAAGCGGTCTGTGGTCTCTCTGCATCTCTGAACATAAGACACTTTTATTTAGGTGTCTAAATATGGGTGTGTGTACCTAAGCCTTAGGCACCAAATACACTTGAAAATTTTGTGTCTGGTGTGTCTCGTTTGTTAAAACAATTTTATAGTTCTTTGTCACCAAAAGTTGTCATAATCAAGCTACATTTGGGGAGTTTTGAATTTTTGTGTCTCAAAATGAACGTATGGGTGTAGTGTGGTGTGTGGGGGTTTCTTCCTCCCCCCTCAAATTTTGTAAGGAAGCTGAAGATTTTAAAAAGAAAAAGAAAAAAAATCAGCCTGAAAAGAATAGTACTGTCTCAAATTATGGGTCTTGTATAGGATCTCCTTTTCTTCACAAGTTCTTGTGTGATACTAGTACAACTAAGTTTTGGTATCAAAGGCTTTTGGGCACTCTATAAGAAAACAGATTGTTTTGTTTTGTTTGTTTTTTATTTTTGTCATGGACTATTTTGATCTCAGCTGCCATAGTTTATCACCAAGAACAGAAAAAATAAGCTAAGAAATTCTGTTTCATGCAGAAGTGTAGAAACTTTAATATTGTCTAAATATGTCTCCATACTAAGGAGCATAGACATAAGCACATAAATTAATTTTAAAAGTTTTTGGGTTTTACCATATATAGCATATTGTCAGCAAGCCTTTATTTGAGGTATGGGGAGAAGAACATAACCCAACTAGAGTGATTGTTTGTAGGGCACCTAGCAGCATGTGTAGAAGCAGTGCTACAGGAGGCTATACAAAACCACAAGGACTGTTGGGATGAATAGAGCATATGTACAAAGGGCCCTCGCATTTTAAGGACCCCCCAACATCCATATAGTGTGTGGTAGTCCATGGGTATAGGAAGCTGGATCCCCAGTGACTTACATAGGAGGAGTGGGCAAAGGGAAAAATTAGGAGGAAAAAAGCTGTGAATTAAAACTCTTGCTATTTCTATTCTCCTTTGGGTGTGTAACCTGTATGGGGAAACATACAGGCCATTAGTGAAGGTTAAGTAGAGTGGTACTATAGCTTGATTATAAAGTTCTGGGTTTTTAAATATCAGAAAATGTGTTTTTAATTTTTTTTCAAATTCAACCATTAATATTTTAAACTAATTAGTGTCCCAAAGCACTTGAGCATATAAACAACGTTAAGCATATGAGTAGTTCCACTTGCTTCAATAAGATTCAACACTTTTTCTGAACTAGACTGAACTAAACAAGTGACTTTTAGATAAAGCAATCAATTTTGTGCTAGAACAAAGAAATTAGCAGTAAAATGGTAGTTTTCCATTGCCTCAGTAAATCAGATGCTTAGTTTTCTTTATTTATGTATCTTAATTTTGTACTGGTAGGTGAATTAGCATTCAGAGTCAGACTCTTCAACAGGTAATATTTAGCATCCATTTAATGAAGGCGGCACAAAGCATTGGTTGATAGTTGTAATAGGAAAACAATAGGTGCACAAAGTCTGATGCTGATTTCTGCATCTGTCTTTGTTCCTTGGAAAATATATAGGATTTTGACAGCAGAAAACAAATCCTGTTGCCCAAGGAGAACAAAATAGTGACTAATTGTCTTTACATTTAATGCAGGAAAAATTGTGTTTTGTGGGCTCTTTGTCACATGTTTATTCTTATCCTTGGAAGTAGGGTATTTGTTTTTTCCACACAGTTATCTTAAATGAAAACAATGTGTAATTCTGAGAGGAAAATGAAATCATCTGTTTTAATATACAGAGTTGAAGTTTATAAGCAAAAAGAGAAATATTCTTTTAAAGGCCACATGAACATAATACCATAGAATCACAAGTGTGTTTCTAGTGGGAGTGCAACATTTCCTTAAAGATTACAAAAGCATTAAGCCTGTTACTTTTTAAGCTTGTAGTAAGGAGTAAGATAACAGTAGTTAAGTTACTGAATTCTTAGTTGGCAGAATTTCAAAGCTGGTAGCATGCCTCAATTCTTTCCTGCTTTTTGGAGCTGTTGCTTCAAATCACTTATTAAGCACATAATGTGAAGACTGACAGTGGGAAATCTCATTACTGACCTCTTGTCATAATGAAAAGATGTCTATATTCAGGTTCTTATTACTGTTATATTTGTTTTGATTTACTTGAAAAAATTATAGGCTATAGCTAATTTGAATTCAAAATTATTTGCACTGTGTAATTAGCAATGCAATTTTATTTTGTATGATGTCTGCTATACTTGTGTGTAATGATGAAGATACTAAATGTTATGTCTGTCTTTCAAGCCCCTGAATCAGTTGTCTGAATTCTATAGAGGTTGAAGGAGATATAATTTTAATTTTTTTTTGTTTCAAAATATCTACAGTTAGCAAACTAATTATCTTCCTCTAAATGCTTCCTTAGCACACCTGGGTGTTTTTCCTAAGGGTGAAAAGAACGTTTAACTCACCATGCCCCCTAAGTATTGCATTCTTCTCCCAAGTATAAAGGATTCAAGTGATTTACTCATCAGTCTGATTTTGCTTGAGTGGTCAGAGGTCAGTTTGAAATTTATATACTGTAGTACTCTTTAATAATAAAAAAAAAAATAGAGAGAGAGAGACAAAGAAGTTGAGATAGGATTATTAAATTAGGCTTTCTTTCTTTGGGAATATATAGTTATATGAAGGAAATCAGGTTGAACTATGAAAGATGAGAGAAGACAGACTTTAAAGAAGTTCCCTTAAAGAGACTCCTATGGTATATTTGGACAGAAAATTATTACATGACTCTTTTCAACAGGTATGTCTACCATCTCCTGAGCACAACTGAATTAGGTATTCCTTGCTGAGATACTGTTAAGGTTTGGAACATTTTGTTTATCCCCTTTATTATTAATCACATAAACATAGGAAATGTGTCATTTTTAAAAGATAAATTCAATTTATTTTAGTCACAAAGTATTGCTGTCTTGCAAAAAAAATCACATTTATTTAAAATTGACACATCAACAAAAAGGATGTCATATGTTCAGTTAGCATATGCTTCTGTTTCTCACATTGACCAAAGTGTGAAAATGCAAAAATACATTGTCTTCAGTCAAGTGCTTTTAATACATGGTAAATTAATTTTTTTAAAATAAAGTTTTAGGTTTATTTTAAACCCTTTTTTATATTACTTGCTGATCTAACTGTGGGTGTCAGGAGTGGATGTTCCCCTATGTGTCTGATCTACAGAGGCTATAAGTCTGTTACAGCCCTACCTACAGAGCATGTTTTTTAGCTCAGAATGTATCAATTCATGCTCTTAAATCTGGAAGGGCATGGTTCAATCCCCAGTATTCTCCAAAATGGTGTCCACCAGTCACACAATTGTGGACATGTGTGGGATTTGGGTTGCTGTGGTCCTCAGATGCTCAGGAAGACCTTCATCTGTCTAGAACAGTGGTCCCCAACCTTTTTGTGGCCAGTAGCACATTCATGTTTTCAGAAGAGTGTGGTGGGCGCCAACGGTTACAGGGCCTGCTCCAGGCACCAGTGGAGCAAGCACGTGCCCTGGGGCAGCACATGCTGTGGAGCAGCATTCCATCCATTCTGCAGAGTCAGAGCGTTTTGTTTTGTTTTTGTTTTTTGGGGGTTTTTTGGCACCAGTTCTGGGCAGTGCAGAGAGAAGCCGGGAGGACAGAGAACATTGGCACCCGCAGCCTGCAGCCTCGGAGTACTCTGTCCCCAGCAGGCACAGGGCCCCTGGTGGGCACTAGGAGGGCCCCGCAGCTGCCGGGGACAGAGAACACCGGCACTCGTAGCCTGCAGCCCCGGAGTTCTCTGTCCCCGACAGGCATGGGACCGCGGCTTCTCTCCCCTGCTGGGCACTAGGCGGGCGCCCATAAATGCCCCGGCGCGTGCCATGGCGGGGACCACTGGTCTAGAAGCATGCAATTTACTAGTCTCTCTCTAGCTGAGAGCTGTAACAGGCTAACATTTGTGGTTCTAGTACACAGGAGGACATGCTGACTAGTGGGTTACATAGATAACTTGTGTACTTCTACAGAAAGTGTGATGAGATAGAGTGGATCAGAGAGTCACCATCAATTTAGATGCTCTAGAATAGGAATGAGAGTGGTAAACCTGCAAGATGCTGGGAGTCACAACTTATAATCCTGACAGGTCTTTTCTGCTCTCAATATCTTTGACTGTGTGTTAATTGCATCAGTCAGTTAAAACCTTGTAAATTTCAAACAGCTTTAGGTAAACTATCCTTCCCTACTGGGAAAGTTCAACTTCTTCCATAATGAGACTACAGGAAGGATTTTTAGTTCATATATAGAGAGATGTTTTAAGACTATACTCTCATCTCAGTGTGAAACTGCTGTTGTGCACATAAATCCACCATACAAAGATATGACTATAATCTAACTTTTTATATGCAACATTGTAAGGGCTTTATAGATTTCCAGTGAGCAATCCTGTTGTTCCAGCAAATCTTAAAATTGAATGCCCACATTATGAATGCCTACATACATTTCTAATTTGTATATATTATTTCCAAAAATACTTATAAGAACTGTGGTGGTTCTGCCCAAGTAAGGTTATGAAATAGCAAGAGGAAGGAAATTGAAAATTACTTACCAGGGGTGGAGTAAATATCCCTCCATTTTGAGTTGCATTCTGCTGTATTAGAATAAAAGGTGTCATTGTTTGTTTTTGTTACGTCTCGGAATTTCCAAAAAGAAAACAGTGATGGGATCACTTTCATCTATTATGTAGGGACCACCAAATATCGTATATAGACAACACAAAGGAATGATGAGCACCCTATTGAATCTCTTTATTGGCTGAAAGTTCCTAACAGTTTAATTTTAATATAGGTTTCCTCTGTAATGCAACAGCTGTCATGCTGGGCTATTCCATTTTGAATGAATTTAACAAAGGATTGAAAGGAGATTGGCAGTTTTGTTTTAAATGTGCATGTTTTAAAGTAATTTAGAGTTCATTAATGTATAGGGAGGGATAGCTCAGTGATTTGAGCATTGGCCTGCTAAAGCCAGGGTTGTGAGTTCAATCCTTGAGGGGGCCATTTAGGGATCTGGGGCAAAAATCTGTCTGGGCATTGGTCTTGCTTTAAGCAGGGGCTTGGACAGATGACCTCCTGAGGTCCCTTCCAACCCTGATATTCTATGGACTACTTTTGATCGTGACTTCTATTCAAATTACAGTTCAGTATCATCAGCCTAATTTTTGGAATAATTTATAAGCAAAACTGGCCAAAATCCACCAGTTTTAGATGACATATTTGTGAAATTATAAAGTGTGACAAACCTGGTGGCATTGAGTTTTCCTTTAGAGACAGATTAGCTGCCATCCATTGTTCTCAATGAAAATGAGGCGATATACTTCACTCAGTTGTGATGCCTTCTTTCAAAAGGCCTGTTCTAATGTTCCCAATGTGAGCAAAGTCTAACTGCCTTCAGGGAGGATGGTGGCTTCCTGTAATCCCAAAAGGCAAAGAAGAGAATTTTGAAGAACAGGTGAATGGAGGCTGTGGCTATATTTGCTAAGGGCACCATGTTGCCTTAGTCACACTAAGAACAATTGGAAATGGCAACATTTTGAAACAGGGCAGTTCTTTATGGAATTCTCTGAAGCAGAACATTTTTGTTAGCTTCTGCTGAAGGAGATGCTTTTAATTGTGAAAAGCAGCAGCAAAATATTACCACTAATACTTTAAAAAACCACACAAAACTCTGCAAATGTAGTTTATGCAAAAGTTTTCAGATAGTTCTAAATATATGGATATTTAGAAGAATCTGTGTTATTCCATTAGTAAGATTGTTAAGAAGAAAAATGATCTCACACTCGATGCTAATTTTGTGAAAGATCCATTATTAATTAATTTTAATTCATAAACCAATTCATTGATTTACTTGTGAATTATCAGAAATATTCATTCTGTACTCCAAGAGTAAGTGCTGTGAGTTTTGGGACATATAGCAAAGAGATTTGAATTCCCACAATCAATGCATGCTCAACTCAACTTTAACAACAGAGCTGTCATTTTTCTGTGATGTATAATTATTATTGAGCACTTTTCACTTTCCTAATACTTTATAAATGTTTTCTAATCCTTTTAACAGGCCTATGAGATAGGTAGGTATTATCTTTATTTTATAAATAAAATTGATATACAAAATTAGCATCAGAGTCATGATTAGAACTCCTGGCTCCTAGTCCAGTATATATAGCACTGGACTATACTTCAATTTGTATGAACATTTTATCTTGATAGATTTCTACACTGAATGCCAGCATTCAGTATCTAATATCTAATGTTGAACTAGTTTTCATGAATGAAAAGACAATCTTATTTCATTTTATTGAGAAGGCATTATGGAGTAGAGTTGATTAAAGCTTCATGTTTAGCAAATCTCTTTAAAGAAACTTTTATAGTCTTTACTGATGTCGTTTATAGTTGGCAGTGACATCTCTGTTTCTATGTCAGACATGCTCTTCTAATTAAACGTATGCAAATTTATGTATACTGTCCATGTTTATAGATAAGTTGAAATCCTCACTTCACTAGGATCCTGTGACTTATACACAGTAAGGATGTACAGAATAAAGAATTATAAAAGTCACACATCTAGGCTGATGAGTGATAGGCAAATATATGCTTTCTTCAGATCTGTGGCCAAAAGAAATGACCTAAGGATAAAAAATAAGCACAGTGTAGTCTTTAGTCAGAAATTGGTGGGGGGGGGGGTTATTTTTTATGAGATTTTGCTGGCATCCCAAGGTTTCAGTGGAACTAAAGGGAACTGAAAAGTGGATAGATGTTTAAAAAAAAAATGTAAACACTCTGATAACTGTTTGCGTCCATGTGGTTTCCTCTGCTGTGCTGATAGTTCTTTATGGTTCTGTCAGTTTCAATCAGCAGAGAGT
Organism: Chelonoidis abingdonii; assembly: GCF_003597395.2. Classification (NCBI taxonomy): domain Eukaryota; kingdom Metazoa; phylum Chordata; order Testudines; family Testudinidae; genus Chelonoidis; species Chelonoidis abingdonii. Next base: position 61,907,340 of record NC_133774.1, on the reverse strand, counting down.
ACACGTGATCAGTATATCTGATAAACTTGTCAATGCCTTTTTTAAAGCGGGATTCCCCAACCTATTCTATTCAGCCTCCTCCCTCCACCCCCCTTCATCATTTCAAGTATAATCTTGATAAGACAGAGATTTGTCACAGGCAGCTGTGTATAGCCAGGTCAGACTACAACTAATTTGTGCAGGAAAAAATTAAATCAGGAGGTAAATTATTTCATGATTGCTCATTCCCAACAGAGTTGGGCATCATTCAGAAGAAAATATCAAATAATTGGTTTCAGGCCATGTCAGACACATGCAATTCCCTTCACTAATGGCTGTGTGAGGTAGCACTAGGCCTCAGAGGTCACTGAAGAACTAGAAATAGCTTAGTGCCAGGCAGAGCAGGAGAGAGACAGAGCGCACAGGAAATGAAGTGGCAATAAGTGTAATCCATAGGGGAAATGTGCTTCACTTGGAGTTTAATATATCATCTCAGACTCTGGCAGTAAGCCATGCAACAATTGTTTACCTTTTTGTCAGCGTCTGCATCTGTTCTATTTTGTAAACAGCACTTAACTCTCTGTCCATAAATGCTGGAATCAATAACAACTGTTAAGGGATTTCCTTTCTTTTTTTCGTATTCTATAACAAATGCACAGTACAAACAATGTTTGCCTTAGATAAACAAGGAACAGACATTAGCAGGGTCAAAGGGATTTGGATGGGAACATTTTATAGCTTCTTGGGTTTGCAGTAATTATATCTGTGTGATTTGGATGTATCTTGTAACTTATCCAAATTAAACTGTTAAAAAATGCTAGTATGCAGTAATGAAGATGATTTTTATAATTCTTAAGTACTGTGTATAGAAAACTGCTTGCACTGTTTGTAGTAATTTAGTTCTATGTAATATTGTGTATTACAGCTGCTATGAAGAAATATTAAGTTGCCGTTTTGCAGTTTTATGAAATTAGTGATTATATCCAGCAACACTATTTTTTAAACTTAGTTATTAAAAAAAATTATATACCACAGTGCAACATAAGAAGGGAGAACAGTGACTAGGATCTATAAAACTAAATATATCGTTACTAAATGCAAGTGAAAGAGTAATGCAGTTATATACTAGCTGGGTTTAGGACAGTATGCCGATGAATGCTGTCATAAATGCTAGATTATAATAATAGTTATGACATTACTTAAAAGTTAAAAGCACTGAGAGCAGAGGGACACATTATTGTTAATGGGATTTATACATGTATCTTCCTGTACACTTCTTTTAAAATTTACCCCTTAAAATCTCCGTATACACAGTATAGCTACCAATAAGTTGAGGTTCTCTTGCTTTATTAAGCTACTTCATTTCAGATTTTGGCAAAACATTTAGTTCCATTTATGAAATTGCTTGATTATTTGTTTTTAGGCTGTAGTTATATTTTAGCTCTTTTACTGTTTTTAATGCTCTTCCTCTACCTTGTGAGATCATTCCCCTCCCCCTTCTCTAGCCCTTTTATGAACCCCATGAAGAACAATTGTCAAGGGCCATCAAATGTGGAAGCAGCCTTCATGAATGAAAACATATTTTTCTTTATTAGGAAGCCACTGATTATCTTTTTCTCTGCCAAATATTGTATTGATTATCCTTTTTGGTAACATCTATACTCCACATGTATCTGTTGTTCTTGGGCAGGTATTATATGTCACCATGTACTGTGTTAGTCCCTCTCTCTTATAATCTTGTATGAAACTTTCTTCCCTTTTGCTGCTCAGATACAAGAAAAGTTAGAGAATCCAAAATGATTCATTTTACATTTTTTTTAAACAATCCAAGATTTTACTTATGCATGTCACTTTGCTGAAAAATGAGGGACAGCTTAAAAGTAAATCCCAGAAACCTGCTCAACAAGGCTGATGCTGGAGTTGGAAGTCTAGTGTCAATGGATCTAGAAGCAGTGGTCGTAACAGAAGTCTAGCACATTTGTAAGGGAAAACCCACACTACACCCTCTCCCCTTCTTCCCTCCCAACCCCATGTGTGGCTGCTGTGAAGAGAGAACTTCTCTCTCATCTACTAAAAGAAGTATAGAAAGCTTCGCTGTCTCCTCTCCAGTACAGAGCAGTCCTGAAAATTAATTCATCCTCATGTCACCTGGCTCGTTTTGCATTACTTTCTATACATATTCTTAGGTACTTTATTTTGCGATCTACTTAGTATACTAGTATTAGGCAGAACAGGGGCACACCTGTAATCAGTGCTCTGTCTTCTCTTCAGGCCAGGCAGAACAAATGAAACACCAATTAGCAGGTGTAAGCTGCTAATTCAGATCTAATAAATCATTATTTCTCATGTCTCTGACTCTTGAGACAGTAAGGGCTAAACCTGGTAAATAGTAAAATAAATGCAAACAACTTGATATTGTTTTTAAATATTTGGGAGGTGCTCAGATATTATGGTGATAATGATAGTAGATAGGTACCTAATTAGAGAATAGGATGTCTGTGTTTTGCTTTGTACTCCTTTGAAACTTGCCTTACTGAGTTATCTATAATATATATGCTGTTTTAGAATTGATAAAGGCTTTTCTAAACTTCATCTGTGAGGCAATAGGATTTTTAATTTCATACCTTTTCTTATTTCTAATGAGAGAGCTCCAACTTGATCTTGAACATTGTTCTTCAAGACATTCCCACCCTGACATGCAAAAGAAATAACAGGATTAAAAGCTGAGATTCATAATTTGAGAGATGTTGTAGGAAATCCATGCTGGATACTAGCCTTGAAGTGTGGATGGCATATGTTGACTATTACAAGGAGGATACATATGGGCCTTTAGTTTTCTTCGATAATTTCTTTGGGCAGGGACAGACCTGCATTTTTTCCCTCTACATCAGGGGTCTCAAACATGCGGCCTGTGGCACCGACTCTGTGGGTGCTCCAGGGCTGGAGCACCGATTGGGAAAAATTAGTGAGTGCTCTGCACCCACCGGCAGCCAAGCTCCCCCTCTCCTCCCCCCAGTGTGCCATGTTCCCGCTCCTTCACCTACCTCTTAGCGGTTGTAATAGGGGCAGGGAGAGGGCGGAGTTGGGACGGGAACTTTGGGGAAGGGGTAGAAAGAAGTGGAGCAGGGGTGGGGCCTCATGGAAGGGTGGAATAGGGAGGGGTTATAATTGGTTACCAATGAATTTTGAATTTCTCAGCTATTTTGATTTGAAAATTGGTGTACAACTACAGAAAGATGTGTATCTGTGCTGTGGCAAAAGTACTATATCATTGTGATAGCAGAGAAAACTCAACCAATCACCACCCTTACTCAATAGCTAATTTGCATGCTACAGTTTCATTGGTTATATGAGGGAGACTTCACAGATGGTAAATTACATGGCCTGACTGCCACACCTTGTGCCTAGCTGCCACCTCACATATCAGCACAACCACCTACACAACAAAACAACCAGCATGTCCAACTACAAATAGCCCCTCACCCCAGCACACACCCCTTATTTGCCACCAACATAAATCAACCAAAATCCCCCAGCACAACACAACCCAGGCACAAATCAACACAGCTTCCCATCACAAACACACAATTCCCCACCCTCACTCATACTTACCATAAACTTGAGTGGCTAAGTGGCAAGTCCTTTGCTAGCAAGCAAATATTGGGTTACTGTGACAGCACAATAGAAGTCAGTAGAAAAAATCACTGTAAGATGCTATACAATTTAAGGGTGTAAAAAAAGGTATATATTATATGAGAAACAGTATGTGACCCTGTAATTAAAAGATGACATGATAACACACAGTCTCAAAGGGGCAGAGAAAAAATTGTGTGTACAGCCCTAATTTTAGCATGTGTGCTCAACTATGCAGTCTTAACATTCTCTTAGTATAGTTTCTTGTATGGAATGTGGTACAATTTGCAAGCAACACTGAGACTGGTTTAGTCTCAGGATATCAAACCTAATATTGATGCTCTGGTTCATAGAATCATAGAATATCAGGGTTGGAAGGGACCTCAGGAGGTCATCTAGTCCAACCCTCTGCTCAAAGCAGGACCGATTCCCAACTAAACCATCCCAGCCAGGGCTTTGTCAAGCCTGACCTTGAAAACCTCTAAGGAAAGAGATTCCACCACCTCCCTAGGTAACCCATTCCAGTGCTTCACCACCCCTCCTAGTGAAAAAGTTTTTCCTAATACCCTAAGGTCCACTGCAACTTGAGACCCTTACTCCTTGTTCTGTCCTCATCAGGTACCTCTGAGAACAGTCTAGATCCATCGTCTCTGGAACCCCCTTTCAGGTAGTTGAAAGCAGCTATCAAATCCCCCCTCATTCTTCTCTTCTGCAGACTAAACAATCCCAGGTCCCTCAGCCTCTCCTCATAAGTCATGTGCTCCAGCCCCCTAATCACTTTTGTTGCCCTCTGCTGGACTCTTTGCAGTTTTTCCACATCCTTATTGTAGTGTGGGGCCCCAAACTGGACACAGTACTCCAGATGAGGCCTCAACAATGTCAAATAGAGGGGAACGATCATGTCCCTCGATCTGCTGGCAATGCCTCTACTTATACAGCCCAAAATGCTGTTAGCCTTCTTGGCAAGAAGGGCACACTGTTAACTCATATCCAGCTTCTCATCTACTGTGTAACCCTAGGTCCTTTTCTGCAGAACTGCTTCTTAGCCATTTGGTCCCTAGTTTGTAACAGTGAATGGGATTCTTCCATCCTAAGTGCAGGACTCTGCACTTGTCCTTGTTGAACCTCATCACGTTTCTTTCGTCCCAATCCTCTAATTTGTCTAGGTCCCTCTGTATCTTATCCCTACCCTCCAGCATATCTAGCACTCCTCCCAGTTTAGTGTCATCTGCAAACTTGCTGAGAGTACAGTCCACGCCATCCTCCGGATCATTAATGAAGATATTGAACAAAACTGGCCCCAGGACCATCCCTTGGGACACTCCGCTTGAAACCGGCTGCCAACTAGACATGGAGCCATTGATCACTACCCGTTGAGCCCGACGATCTAGCCAGCTTTCTATCCACCTTATAGTCCATTAATCCAGCCTATACTTCTTTAACTCGCTGGCAAGAATACTGTGGGAGACCATATCGAAAGCTTTGCTAAAGTCAAGGAATAACACATCCACTGCTTTCCCCTCAACCACAGACCCAGTTATCTCCTCATAGAAGGCAATTAGGTTACTCATGCATGACTTTCCCTTGGTGAATTCCTGCTGACTGTTCCTGATCACTTTCCTCTCCTCGAAGTGCTTCGGAATTGATTCCTTGAGGACCTGCTCCATGATTTTTCCAGGGACTGAGGTGAAGCTGACTAGTTGATGCAAAACTCTGCCAGCTAAGTGGCCAAAAATGAAATAACTGTCAAAATTAGCACTGAAAGTTTTAAAGTTAATATATTGACTTTTAATAGCATGCTATATTACTCTTCATTTTTTTCATTTTTGACTATACTTTGGTATTGTTGTATGAAAAGGATTCAGTGATGCGGCCCACGGGCCAATGTACTAGTCCTCATGTGGCCCTCGTGGTGATTTGAGTTTGAGATCCCTGCTCTACTTCAATAACTTTTTTTAATCCCTGCATTAGTATTTACATGGAGCAAGATGAGTCTCTACACTGTATTCAGTTTAAATTATTCAGAGAGGAGTTTTTTTTATTTAATGTCCCCACCAATGTCACAAATGCTGTAGTTTTGGTCTCAGTGTTAATCATTTTGTGTTTCTTTTCTACTATATTGCTATTCCATATTTAATTAATTCATTTATTGTATATAAAAGTAAAGTTTCTGCAGATGTCGCTTTTAAAAAAATATAAATTGAAATAACTATATTTTTATATACATTAGCTTAATTTTATTAGTTTGTTGTTTATGATGAACTAGTGTCATTCTCCTAGTTTGGATTGCACTTTAATCAAATGAGAATTGAAAGACCTCTACCTTTCACAATTGTAAAACATCCATAGGCAACTACAACAGTTCTATAGACGCAACAATAATACTACAAACAATGATACTTTTTTTTTTTTTAGACTCTTTTAATTGAGTCTAGCACCTGGAAACAGGAGAGCTAGTGCTATGGTACAAATCTCTCAGCATGCTACAAGCAAGTGTTTTGTGAACCACCAGTGGTCCCTACAACCACAGTAAGAAAACTGCTGTGATAAACAATACTCTCTTTCAAACTTGAATCGTAATATTTCTGTTCTTTATTTAGGGTTGGAAAGGTGGTTCTTCTTCGAGTGATTGCTCATATCTATTCCAGTAGGTGTGTGCGCGCCGCGTGCACGTTCGTTGGAGACTTTTACCCTAGCAACACTCGGTGGGCCAGCAGGGCACCCCCTGGAGTGGTGCCGCTATGGCGCCGGATATATACCCCTGCCGACCCAGCCACCCTTCAGTTCCTTCTTGCCGGCTACACCAACAGAGGGGAAGGAGGGCGGGTTTGGAATGGATATGAGCAACACATCTCGAAGAACAACAGTTACAAAGGTGAGTAACCGTCTTTTCTTCGTGTGATTGCTCATATCCATTCCAGTTAGGTGATTAGTAGCTTTTTGCAGATAGTTAGAAGGGATCGGGGGTTAGCCCCTTCCCCTACCCCCGGTACCCCGGGCACATGCCTGGATCACCGGGCTTCAAACCATGCGCGGCCTGCTGTCGTAGGCCGATGCCACAGGAGACCCACACGACTCCTGCCTTAAGTGCTTGGGCGAATCTCATCTAACGGACAAGTGCCGGATCTGTAAGGCATTCAAGCCCCGAACTAAAAAGGAGCGGACGTTCGCCTGAAACAGTTACTGATGGAGGCAGCGCGAACTCCTCCGTCCTCGGCCCTGTCTGCGGCACCGGGAACAAGCACCTCTCGGCACCGCAACGCACACCTTCCGCGAAGACGCCAAGTCACCAATCTCCGGCACCAGCTTCTGCCCGGCACCGCTCGCTCTCACCTCAGGGCAAGAAGCGCAAGCCTCCTGCGGCCCGTTATATCACGGCGGGACCCGAAGCCAAACTTTTGAAGGTGCGCCCAGAGAGCACTGTACCAATTTCCTCCCAGGATCCCATTCAGTTCGCCAACCGCCTCGCTGCATTCTTCCCTGCATGGTCCCAGCTAACATCGGACCGCTGGGTCCTCAACATGGTGGAAAGTGGCTACTGTCTTCAGTTTGTTTCAACCCGCTTCCACCCCCCTCCTCGTCCCTTTTCAGGGACCCCTCACGAGCAACTCCTCCTGCAGGAAGTTTCGAGGCTCCTTGCGCTGGGAGCCATAGAGGAGGTTCCAGAGCTATTAAGGGGCAGAGGATTCTATTCCAGATACTTCCTAATCCCCAAGGCGAAAGGGGTCTCCAGCCCATTCTGGACCTGCGAGCTCTGAAAAGTTCATCAAGAAGTTCAAGTTCCGCATGGTGTCCCTGGGGAACATCATTCCTTCCCTGGATCCAGGAGATTGGTACGCTGCTCTCGACATGAGGGACGCATATTTCCATATCACGATTTACCCACCGCACAGAAGGTTTCTTCGCTTCGTGGTAAATCGTCATCACTACCAATTTGCGGTCCCTTCCCTTCGGCCTCTCCTCGGCCCCTGGGTATTTACGAAGTGTATGGCGGGAGTCGCCGCCCACCTCCGTCGTCGTTGAATTCATGTTTTCCCATATCTCGACGACTGGCTGATTCGAGGGACTTCCGAGGCTCAGGTTACCGCTCATGTAAATATCATCAAAGACCTGTTCTCACATCTAGGTCTGATCATCAATCTAGACAAATCCATTCTACTTCCTACCCAGAGGATAGAATTCATAGGGGGGATGCTGGACTCCACTCTTGCAACAGCCAGCTTTCCCCCACAGAGGTTCCAATCTATAGTCTCCCTCATTCAGGGACTACGAGCCTTCCCAACAACCTCTGTCCACACCGCCCTCGCTCTACTCGGTCACGTGGCTGCATGCACTTTCGTGACGAAGCATGCAAGACTACGCTTGCGCCCTCTTCAGACCTGGCTTGCCTCGGTCTACCGTCCACGCAGGGATGCCCTAGACATGTTAATCACGATCCCGTCACACGTGCTGGGCTCCCTCAACTGGTGGCTGACTACCTCCCTGGTGTGTGCCGGTCGACCGTTCCATCTGCCTCAGCCCTCGGTGTCTCTAACAACAGACACTTCCTCTCTGGGGTGGGGCGCACACCTGGGCATCTTCGCACCCAAGGCCTTTGGTCCTTGCAGGAACTGAAGCTCCATATCAATGTCCGCGAACTGAGAGCAGTCCGACTGGCGTGCCAAGCCTTCCATCAACATCTGCAGGGCCATTGTGTTGCGATTTTCACGGACAACACAACGGCCATGTATTACATAAACAAGCAAGGAGGGACGCGATCTTCTCCCCTTTGCCAAGAAGCGGTGCGGCTGTGGGACTTTTGTATAGCCCACTCGATAGACGTGGTAGCTTCCTTTCTCCCGGGGGTCTGGAACAGTTTTGCGGACCGCCTGAGCCAGGCCTTCCTGGCCCACGAGTGGTCCATCCGTCAGGACATCCTGCTTTCTGTTTTCCGGAAGTGGGACTTTCCCCAGATAGACCTCTTTGCCTCCAAGGAGAACAGGAAGTGCCAGGTGTTCTGCTCCCTACAAGGTCGCTCCCTGGGCTCTCTTTCGGACGTGTTCCTCATTCCCTGGAAAGGGGGTCTACTCTATGCCTTTCCACCTTTTCCTTTAGTCCACAGAGTCCTGCTCAAGCTCCACAGGGACAGGGACAGGCTGATCCTAATTCCTCCGGCATGGCCGAGGCAGCACTGGTACACCCTGCTGCTCGACCTGTCCCTAGCGTCTCCGATATCACTACCACTCTGCCCGGATCTTATAACGCAGGACTTCGGCAGGCTTCACCACCCGGACCTTCAGTCCCCGCACCTAACAGCATGGCTACTGTCTGGTTAAACCAATCTGAGCGCCGCTGCTCCAGCCAGGTCCAACAGGTCCTCTTGGGGAGCAGGAAACCTTGGAGAAGACACGAGATACCCTGTTCCTTGTGATCTGGGCAATTATTTGTACCTCAAGAGCAAGCCTAGCACTCTCCTCAATTGAAGGGTGCAGCATAGCTGCAATCTCCACTCTCCCATCCCAGAGAGTCGGCAGATCTCCACACTTTCTCACTCCGATATCTCAAGATCCTAAGGATTGGAGAGCTCTACCCCCCGGTAAGCCTCTCCCCCTCTGGATCTCCTTGTGCTGTCATAGGCTACGGCCCCTCCTTCGAGCCCATTAGCCACGTGCATCCGATGCTCTAACCGCCTGGAAGACGCCTCACTGGTCGCTATCACCGTCGCCACGGCGTTAAATCTGAAGACTCACGTGCTTGGTGGTAGCCCCCATACTACTACTCATTCACCAAAGATAAGGGCAGCTACGACCACACCGCTTTCCTCCCAAAGGTGTCTCCTGCCTTCATATTAATCAGGACATTTTTCTACCGGTCTTCATCGCCGAAGCTGCATGCATCGCGGCAGGGACCAGCAGCTACACACCCTGGATGTCCGCTGGGGTCCTCGCCATTTTACGTCCAGAGGACCTAGAATCTTCTAGCACGCCAGCCCCAGCTATTTATATAGCCATGGCGGAGGCGGATGAGATTCCCATTTTCCGAAGGCTCATTCATCATGGGTGACGTCTGTTCCGACTGCTATGATTGGCTCACGTCCCCAGTTGGCCCTCACCGCCCTTCTAGCTAGGCTAAGCTCGCCAACCCCTTTCCTGCCCACGTCCCAATCAGGAGCTATGCGGACAGCTGACCAGTGGTCGTCCGTTGCAATACCTTACACCACTACGCGCTAGGTGAGCACGAGAGACGAGCCGCCTTTGCTCAGCAATCTTTACAATCGCAACCGCCGTGCCCGACCCAACCGCCTAGGTAAGCATGGAATCACCTACTGGAAAAGATTGACTCAAATCACGAAAGAAGAAAAGACGGTTACTCACTTGTAACTGTTGTTCTCGAAAATGTTGTTGCTCTATCCATTCCACACCAGGCCCTCCTCCCAAACTGTCGGAGTGCCGGCAAGAAGGAACTGAGGAGCAGCGGGCCGGCAGGGGTATATATCCGGCGCCATAGCGGCGCCACTCCAGGGGGCGCCCTGCCAGCCCACCAAGTGTTGCTAGGTTAAAGTCTCCGACAAACGTGCACGCGGCGCGCACACACCTACTGGAATGGATATGAGCAACACATCTCGAAGAACAACAGTTACAAAGGTGAGTAACCGTCTTTTTCTTTCTAAGCCTCTATTTTCGGTGCTTACAACTTTCCAAATTATATATAATTTATACTGAAATTGATTATATTTATTTTTAGCCAAAATTTATATTTATTTGGAAAGCTCAGAAAAGTTTTTGTTGGCCATTTTTATCTTATGGGAGTTTAGGATAAAAAAAATTTTCATGTTCGAAGAAAATTGTTGAGTTGTGAGTTGTTTTTTTTATTGTGTATGTGAGATTGTTTTGGGGATTTTTTTTCAGTCAGTTAACTCAAAAATATCTTCACTCTAAAACTTACCACATAGGAATGAAGAATACATTTATGGCAGCACTTTTATCACAGAGGACACAAGAATCCCATTCTTTCAGTGTTTACACAAAACACCCTTGCCTTTTGACTTTTGGGGATTTTTGTACATAACTAATGTGAAACCTTATTTGCACAATGAAGAACATGGCTTATCCTTTTCTATATAGGCTAGTAAGTCATGGTCATTATTGTCACCTTAACCCAGTTGTTAAAAATGATGCTTAAATATGTTTGTTTCCTAAGGAATGCAAACCGCAGATGGATGTGATGGTAAGAAATCGAAACATGTTCCCTGAGAATTTTGAGAGCTGCCAAGTTAAAATTTGGGCTTCATGAAAAGCAAGGAGGAAGCAGGAGCTCAGATAATTAGAGTTAGTGATTTGTCACACAAAGAAAAGGGATTAGATATAATATGACTATGGTTTGCTTTTCTGTATCTTTTTATGGAGGAGGTGGGAGTAACTGAACTTTCATAACTTATTTAAAAGTGACTTGTAAAGGGGGAAAATGATTTGTCATTTTTTTTGCTTAATGAAGTGTTTTAAAACATACAGAAATAGCCCTCAAAGACACACATTATGCTTGTTTTTTACATTAGAAATTTGTGTCTACCCTGTTTTTCCTATATGTACAGCTGGTGAACTAGTAGTTTTGTGATATCACAGATACCTGGGGAGGCTTCTCCCTCAGCCAGTCCCCTGCTCCCTGTTACAAGCTAGAGGGCAGCCCCTGCTGAGTGTGGGGGTTGAGGGAAGCACTGAGCCTAGCCCTGTCCTGTCAGCAGCCTGGCTGGAGGCTGAGGGAGGAGAGAAACCGATGTAACAGTGAGTTTTCCCCTTCCACTGACTTTTATTAGCTCTGGATTTAAGCTCTGTGGCCAAATGGCCATTGTATTCTGGCCCTGCCTTAGTCTCACACACATCGTCTCCCACTCCCAGCAACAACCCTAAGTGAAAGTAACAAGGATGCCAGAAGTAGCCCCTAATCTCACCGTTCAGACCGGGAGTGAAGAGCTAAATTTAAACTGTTCTTATGCAAGCAGCAGGCTACCTGGGGAGGCTTCTCCCTCAGCCAGTCCCCCTCCTACAAGCTAGAGGGGAGCCCCTGCAGACCCTGCTGAGTGCGGGCGTTGGGGGAACGTGGAACCTAGCCAGGTCAGGCAACCTGGCTGGAGGAGGAGGAGGGAGGACAAGGAGAAAAATGTGACAGTGAGTTTTCAGTTTTTCAGGCTTATTCCAATAGTAAAATTTTATAACAGCCAGTACTGGTAGTAGTAATAGTAGCTTTATTTTCTATATCTAAGTCATGCAATGGGAGGGATCCACGAAGTATGCCAGAGAGGTGGGTTGCTTGTGTTTGGACTGTACAGGTAAGAAATGTAACTTACTTCCACCCCTGGCCCCGCCCCTTCTATCTAAGGCCCTGCCCTTTCTGGGGGGTGGACAGAGTGGGACCTGTACTGGTAAAAGTTGTATTTTACTTTCACCCTCGAGGGGTGGAAAAATGGAGATCTGAGAATGGGGGATTGAGTAAGGTGGGGCTGAAGAGCAGTCTGAGAATGATCTGAAGGGCAAGTCTAAAAAGATGGATCTGAGAAGAGGGCAGGTTCTGCTTTGAGTGCTTGTTCATGTCAATTCCAATCAAGTGTGTGTGTGTGCGTGCCTCATGCACAACAGCCGGAAGATATTTCCCCTAGCAGTATCCAGGGGGTCAGCCTGGATGCTCCCTGGAGTCACACCCTGATGGTGCCCCCATCAGGCCTCTGTCAACTCCTGCCCCAGCAGGGTCCAGTAGAGTCTGGACCCGCACCACTCACCAGTCCACTGCTACAAGGACCTACAGCTTCCCTCCATGCCAGAAGCGGTTGAGGTAGCATCAGACCTCCTGTCACTGACAGCGCCACCCTCCCTCCAAGGTGGGAGAGGTTTCCGGCACCGGTTTCTGTTCCAATCCACTATATAGGCAAGCCAGCAGTGATGGTGCCAAAGAGGGTATCATCCTCTGTGCCCCGACCCCTGGCACCGGTGGCCTGTGTGGGAGCCGCTCCAGGCATTGCTCACCTGTGCCAAGTGGCTCTGATTCTCCGTGGTCTTCACAGTCGGAGACCTCTGAGTTGGAAGCAGAGTCATTGCACTCCAGTAAGAGCAGGAACTCCTGCTCCCCCCGTGACTGACAGCCCTGCCTGGGACAGTGCCTGGCTTCTTGGTGGCCCTTCTGGACACCCTGGCCTATCATCAGAGCCAGGGCAGACCCAGGGTTCCAGACTGGCGTTGGTGGCCTTGCTGTCCTTTGGGCCACCACACATGCCCTCCGCACTGCTGCAAGGGACCCTGGCACCTGTACTGATGTCGATGATCTCTGTGCCAGTTGCTGCACCGTGCTTAGCACTGATTGCAGCTCCATCAGCAACACCGCCAGTATCACCGACCACATCACCGCCCATGGCGCTGACTGCAGCACCAACTACCACATCATCCACAGCACTGATCGCAGCATTGTCCATGGCACTGACCGTGGCTCCTGTGTTCCTCGCTGCTAGGGACCCCAAAGGGGCCAAGTGAAGGGAGCAGGCTCTGGTACCAGCCACCGTCTCGTCGTACTCATCTCTGGTTGAGGCAGTGACTGGCTCAGCAACCACTCCAGACTTAGAGGGCAGCAGGGTCCTACAGGAGCTGCTGAGACAGGTGGCCCAGAACCTGAAAATTAAACCTGAGAAGGTGGTAGAGACTGACTTAATGGTCAACATTCTTTCCCCTCCAGGGCCATCCCATATTGTGGTGCTGCTGCTGATTAAAACCATCAGCGATGCCATGAAGACTCTCTGGCAGACCAGTCCTTGTTGCCACCTACCACCATGAGGTACGAGCAGAGATACTTTGTTCCCTCAAAGGGGAACGGACACCTTTACACGCACCGCCAACTGGATTCTCTGGCAGTTGACATGGCCAACCAGCGCAAGCATCAGGGATACCGGGTCCCTCTCCCAAAAATTGGGAGGCCAAAAAGCTGGACCTCTTTGGGAGGAAAATCTGTTCAACAGGAGAAGGGGAAGGGTTGCTGCTCTGTATCGCTAACCATCAGAACAAACTTGCCTGGACCCTGTGGATATTTACTTGGGGTGGACAGCTCATGCTGCTGCCTGTGTAACAGATACACTTTTATTTTTAGGCACTAGCTCAATGAGAGCTAGCACAAATATGTCTACTTGAATGGGAATCACACATACCCCAAGTGTAGACGTAGGCTTAGTCCTCACCTTAATTTCTTACCTAAAGTGGTCTCTGACTTTCTTCTCAACCAGATGATCCATCTACCAATTTTCTTCCTCAAAACTGATATTACTTGGTGGGGAAGCAAAATTTCCCACCTTAAGTGTTGTCAGAGCTTTCCTACTTTCTGGACAGAACAAAGGCATTCAAGAGTTCTCCTAGACTGTTTCTGTATTTGTTGTTAGGATGAAAGGTCAGCCAATATTTGCTTCAAAGATTTCAAAATAGGTCTTGGACTGTGTTTAAACACATTATATAGTAGACCATTTGGATTCACTTGGGCTGGTGAGGACCCATTCCACCAGAGATCAGGTAGCTTTTGCAGCTTCTCTGTGAGATATCCAAACTCAGAGATTAAGGGCATGGCTACATTAGAGAGTTAACAGTGGCACAGCTGATCAGTGCACCTGCGCCACTGTAAACTTTCTAACGGAGCCACTCAAAATTAACAGGAGAAAGCTCTGCCATCAGCTTAACTACTCTAGCCTCTGCGAGCAGCTGTAGCCATGTTGGCAGGAGAAGCTCTCCCACGACATAGCGCTGTGCACACTGGTGCTTATAACTTATGGTGGTAACACAAGTTGCGGCAATATAAACTATGGTGTAGACATAGCCTTATAAAGAAGTTACGTAGAGTTCAGTTCACACCTTCACTAAGCAGTACTCCTGAGTTGAGTGCTCCAGACCTGATGCCCACTATGGGAAAGCTGTTCTTCAGTCACTCTACTCCATGTGTTGAGTTACTGCTTGTGAGTCACCAGCGGTAGAATACATGTGAGCAATCACTTGCCTTCTCCATGTCTACAGAGTCTCTGTAAAGATGGATTCTGTTTTAGTGAAGGAACTGGAGAGTGATTCCAGCCTTTATACCCTTAGCTGCTTGTGGGGACTTAACAGAGAGTGCTGTTCAAAAAGATTCTGGTCCCACACATGTAGGATGCATGTGCACCAGAAGTGGAATACATGTGGGCAATACATCTTGAAGAACCACAATTACTATAGGGTAAATAACCATTGTTTCTGGTTCCCTAATCCACAGCATTGTTCTATATTCATAGATTATAAAGCCAGAGGGGATCACAGTTATTATCTAGGCTGACTGGCTGTATAACAGAGGTCTGAGGAAGTCCTTGAATTAATTCCTCTTTGAACAAGAGCATAACCTTAAACAAAAATCCATGGCAAGTTGCTTTAATGATTGATTACACTACCGTTAAAAATTTGCACTTTATTTCCAGTCTGAATTTGTTTAGTTTCAACTTCCAGATAAAAAGAACAGGAGTACTTGTGGCACCTTAGAGACTAACAAATTTATTTGAGCATAAGCTTTTGTGGGCTACAACCCACTTCAGTGGATGCATGTAGTGGAAAATACAGTAGGAAGATATATATACACAGAGAACATGAAACAATGGGTGTTACCTTACACACTATAAGGAGAGTGATCAGTTAAGGTGAGCTATTAACAGCAGGAGAGAAAAAGAACTGTTTGTAGTAGTAATGAAAATGGCTCATTTCCAGCAATTGACAGGGAGATGTGAGGACCTGTGTGTGTGTGGTGGGGGTGGGAGGCAGAAATAAGCATGGGGAAATAGTTTTACTTCCAGACATTGGATCATATTCTTAGTCTCTGGTTCCATGTCTCTATCCTAATGCCTGCTTTTATAATGTGGAACAGCAGGCAACTACATTCTTAGTTTGTGTGGAGTAACATTTTCCCTAAGGTACAAGAATACTATCTTTTCCTCTCTGTTTTCTGATAATACTGAAGTGTCCCGATTAATTAAAGCCCCTCTTGCCACCTTGAAATACAGTTATATTAGTGGTTAGGAAATTTACAAACATCTTCTTTCTACAGTTATTGTTTCGTTAAGTACTGTAGCAGAATCGGAGTGCCTGTACAACATATTTAACCTCTTTACTCAAAGAAAAAAATGCTTGTTTTACAATACAGTATCGCTTCATGTACACACTACAGCTTAGCTTATTTTTTTTAATGTTTTCCTACACCTCTTTAATGGTTTGCAAGAACTTTGAACTCAGTTTTCAAGGTCCAGTTAAAATATATTTTAAATGTCCATTGAGATTGAAAAAAATTTTCAGAGTTCTCTTCTGAGAGTTTGGGAAGATATTTTGGAGTAACGTAATTGTATAGAATGTTTGTAATTGTGTTGGCTTTTAGGAATTTGTTACTTCCTGCTCATTGAAGAGCTGAGGGTGATGTGATATCAGGCATCTGAGGTATTGGCAGGCCCAGATGAAGGCCATAAATGCAAGGCCATAAAAAAGTTGTGACATGGGGCCTTCTATAGCTCTGTCCCCAATCTGTGACTTTGGCCCCTGCAGTGGTAATGACAGGTGGACCTCTCCCCTCCTCAGTAGACAGGGGCAGCAGTATGATGCTCCCGCAGAGCAAAAGGTCTTGGAGTTAATATCCCATTGAGATGCATGGTATAGTTCTTACTTCTGAGAGCTATTGTTTCTGGCTGGCTGCAGACTCAGACAGACATCATTGCATTAGTTATACTCAGTTATACATTTTCAAGCAAGAATGAAAAAAGTAGGATTTCGGCATGTATTCTGGTGGAAGCACAGACCCCTAAGAATGGCAGTGCAGTGATGCAAATATTATTACCTGTTATTTTTGGGGCAGGGAGGGAGGGGAGGAAGCAGCAGCACTACTAGCAATAGAAACACAAATATGATATTTCCTTTTATCCAACTCTTAAAAGTATAACAGTGACTGTTAATGCCAAAACATTTATTCTGAATTTAGGGGAAGTTCAGATCTGGATATAAAATTCATAGCTCTGTTCTATCGCTATATAAGGGCCCAAATTTGGACCAGCAAATCCAAACGCTCCCAAACTTTTGGCATATTTGGACAGGGCCATCAGTACCCATACACAAAGTACGCAGCTACGTAGGGCACCAAGAAATTTGGGGCACCACATTTCCAGATGCCCTGTCCAGCTGCGTGCTGCTCCAGCCCCTGCTCCGCCCCAGCCCCACCTCTTGCCACCCCTGCTCACCCCAGTCCCATCCATACTCTACCCTTTCCCCAAAGCCTCCACTCCTACTCCGTGTCTTCCCACCCCTGCTCCGCCCCAGCCCTGCCCATACTCCACTCCTTCCCCAAAGCCCACACCCTGCCCCTTCCCACCCCTGCTCCGCCTCAGCCCTGCCTCATCCCACTCCTCCTCCACCCCAGCCCTGCCCCAAAGACTGCAGCAGCGCTTGGCCTGCACTCAATGCACGGTAAGTGGAGCAACCTGGCCCCAGCCTGCTCCACTCCCCTGGCTCCCAGCCATGCTGCTGGTGAGTGCTGTGGGGCAGTTTGCCCCTTGCCGTCTCCTCCCCAGCTGGGAGGCAGTAGCGCAGAGTGAAGTGGTCTGGGGCTAGGGAGTGGTTCCACCTGCCCCCACAGAGGCCTGAGGCCCAACACAGCCCCCTTGCAGGGGGGCTGCGTAGGGCACCAAAATGGCTAGGGACAGCCCTGCATTTGGATTCTCAGCTGAACTCCATGGCTAAGAACCATCTCTGCTTCAAAGGGATCTGCCACTCCTTTTAATTGAGCCCGCTGTGCTCTGATTGGCTGCTTCCCTGCAGCTTTTCTAGGCAGGTCTGGAAGACTTTTGCTGCTCCTTTCCTGGAGCAAGCTGTGGTAGGACAGTGATGCTTCCAGCAGGGGGCTCAAAGGACCTGGTACACCCCATCATGCACAATGTAATCATTTTTTTAAATGTTACATTGCAAAAGTTATAAAATAAAAATATTAAATATTACTTTTTAAAAACTGTGTGATCAAGTAAAACAAAATAAAAATCATCACACAGCCTTCTAAAGTCTGGCTGCATGCTCAAGCAGAGTTCCCTGGTTGATGGGACGTTATTATATGTTTCAAGGTGTAACCATTGAAAAGAAAATGTTCAATTTCTGGAAAAAATAACTGTTGTATGTGTGTAATGCTTTCTGATATTAGTTCACTGACAGTTTCACTTGTTTTCAAACCCCACATATTTAGGGTTGTGGAGAGTTAGATTGATGTCTCTTATCACTCAGATGTCATATTCATTAACTGTATTGTGCAAGCAGAGTGTTAAACTGACAAGGTGACTTGCCAAGTGACAGTGTATTCATGTGATGTCCCAAACCATTAATATATGGTAAAGGGGTGTTTCTTGATTTGCTCAATCAATTTTTTGCAACACAATGTTTTTGTCCGCAAAATACTGCTAAGAATGTTTTCTGAATTAAAACCTTTAACTGGAATGTTCCCCACGTGCATTAGCTAATGGATAGTGAAATCTTTGTAATAGTTACTTTGTAATATGACATACGTAATTGAAATATACCAAAGGACTATAAACTCTATTAACAAAAGCTGAGTTTTTTTTGTGATCACATTGATATAGGGACTGAACTTCCTGATTTCTAGTTTTAGACAATATTGTCAATGCTAAAAAAAAACAACTTCTGATTGCTATTACTGTGTAAAATAAATATAATGTTATAAAGCAAAATTGACATATATCTTAAGGCCTTCTTGTGTGTTTTGCCATAGTTATGCTAAATTACATTGCCAATAAGAAGCAGCATTTACTGTGGAGAAAACAATAAAAGCTTAAAATACATTATTGTATGTAAGGTAAGAAATTACAAAAATAATTTTAATGTTTGCAAACAATGGTAGGGTTACGTGCATCATATAGAATTTTATTTATAAAAACATTCGTCTACAGAATGTGTGCATCTTAGTGAATTTTATTTTCGTTTGGAATCAAACCAGAGAAGGACAAAAAGAAGAAAGCAACCACTACAATCTGCCAAGATGTTTACTGAGTAACAATCTTGTTGTGGGTTATGATCAGATCAGTACTGATGGTTCTTTGATTATGGTATCTACCATAATCTGATCGATACAGGAGATTTATTATGTTGTATTTGTAATAATTTCAAATGATCATAATCAAGATCAAAGAGTAGAATACAATGACAGTTTGGTTGATGGAGGAATCAAGTTTTGAGGCAATTGAAGAATACTGCCCAAAGATGAAAATAAGAGATTTCTCAGATGTGGCAGGTTTTACGTCACTTTCTCCTTTTCTTCCTCTCCCATCCCTTCAGATATGGTTTGGAAATGGAACCGGAGATGGGTGGAACAGTAATGCAACTTGCTTTGGTGATCCTTGCTTGGCAGACTAATCCTGCAAGGAGATTTCTCTGACTGTCGTAATTTAGAGTAGTCTTTCGTTTGTCCTTTCTTTGTTTCAGCTCCCCGCCTACTCCAGGACTGGAGGAGCAGAAAAGTGGTTTTCCACTACCTTTCTCCCCCATTTCCTTTGTGCACTGAGTGCATCTTCACTGGATTCAGGGATCTGATCCTTTAAAAAAGGAAGTGACACACTTCAGACTATGATATTAGATTATCTTGTGTCATGACAAATAAGACGACTGACTTTATACAGTGTATTTTAATAAATTTTAGTTTTATCATAAGCATATTTTACATAATATCTACTAAGAAATAAAATAAACGCCATGACTTTTTGTTTGGACAGCTACCCAAGAATGCCTCAGAAAAGGAAGAAACTTCTGCTTAACGTTGTATCAACTCAAATGTCTTTCTCAGCTTATAAAACTCTTTTTGTTTATGGAAGAAAGAGTTGAAGAAAACTCTGCAGAAATTCTGTTGTGGCCCTGTTTCACTGAGAAGAACAAAAATGTTCAAGGTAATGTGTAATTTTCTTTACTTACTGTTTTCAGTTTGTGGAAAAGGATCACTTTGTATGAATTCCAACGTAAATTAAATTTGCAGTATTATAAAAATAAATTGCAGTATGTTTGCATTTTTTCTCCAATCTCCCACCATATAAACAAGTATCTTGCAACATCTAATTAAATATTTATTTACAATAATGTAGATGTATATTTAAATTGTAGATTTTGTGGGAAAGAATTGATACTTGTATGTAAAAGATGTGATTATATTATAATTATTTCTGATATGGAATGAAATACACTGCCTAATAAATATTTTCTACATATATATATAACAAAATAATATATGGAGGTTTCCACTGCTGTGAATATTCCTGAGCTTGTTCCATGGAGGCTGCAATTTTTATATTCAGTGGGGAAATCACTGAACTTTGAACACTAATTTTAGGTCCATTTTAATGTGCATTTAAATGTAGTTGTTTTAATTTATAGCTTGATCCTGCAAACACTACTGAGTTGTTCCATTGACTTCAGTGGGACATCTCATGGCAATAAGCACTTTGCCCAGAAGTAAATATTTGCAGAATCGGGTCTTTGATTGTATTTCCCTTTCCTCATTTTATTACTGGACTATCTCCAGAAATATCAGATGAAGAAAATGTGTAACCCTGCAAGCTGGGAAATGAGATGAAGAAAATCTACTAGCTGAGAAATGGTGTGCCTATAATTTGTTCCCCTTCTCAGCTTTTTTACCCAATGCACTTAGACCAGGTCACTAGTGAGTAGATGGTCTCAAGAGCTTTAGCTAGGCTGCAAAAAAATTTTACACTAGAAATGAGGCTAGGCTGCTCAAGGAGTAGGATAAGTAGAGTCATGTACTTTGTATCTCTGCACCAAGCTGTGGGCTGGGAGGAAATGTATTCTAGGAGTATGGTGTAAGAACACTAAAATGAAGAAGCATGGGAAGAAAGAATAGAGAGGCACACAACTTGTCAATGGAGTAGAGCAGTGGTTCCCAAACTGGGGTTTGTGAACCCCTGGGGGTTCATGAAATGTTACAGTTGGTTCTCAGGGAAAAATTCCCTGATGGTGGACAGAGTTGTCCCTAGGAATCCCGGGCAGCATGGGGCCAGTAGCCCGGAGTGCCTGGACTTCCAAGAGCTAAGCAGATCAAAGCAAGAATATCTATCACACTGAGGTGATTTAAACTTCAAAACTCCTTATAAGTAATGGAAAGGGAGGTGGATCTTTTTTGCTGTTTTGAAATTTAAATGGGCAGTTAGTATTTGTTTTTTAAATTATTATGAAGAACAAGTTTAAGCTTTGTTGTAACGTGTGTTGTTTGCCTGGACTGCTCAAGACCTGAATGCTTGTGCAGGAGGAACTCAGAGTTGGCTTCTAAAATACCTTCATGCTGTTTCACATCTGATACTCCTTGATGAAACATAGCAACCTTGTCTTATAACAGGCTTATTCAAAGTGATATGATATGGAGAGATACCTATCTCATAGAACTGGAAGGGACCCTGAAAGGTCATCGAGTCCAGCCCCCTGCCTTTACTAGCAGGACCAAGTACTGATTTTTGCCCCAGATCTCTGAGTGATCCCTTCAAGGACTGAATTTACAACCCTGCTTTTAGCAGGCCAATGCTCAAACCACTGAGCTGTCCCTTCCCCTATGAAAGTAAGATCTTGGAAGAGTGGTGCCATTTTCATAATGTAATGTAAATACTGTAATGATAAATAATAATAATAAACAGTGTGTAATAAGCATGTCATAAAACAAATTTAATATTTCCAAGATCACTGCTTTTATAACTTATACTCAGGTAAAGGAGAAAATCCCTGGAAATACTCATTTTTAGGAGGGGTTCGCGAGACTTGACATTTTAGTGAAAGGGGTTCACACGTTGTTAAAGTTTGGGAACCACTGGAGGAGAGCAATGCATTCTTAACCTGAAACTGTTGGACACTATGTCAGTAAAATAAAGAAATAAAAATCATTTTGTGTTAAAACAACACTAAATTAACGTAAAAGTATTTTACATGATATATTGAGGCTCATTTAAAATTGGCATTCGATACCTTCCGTTTTTCCTGTTGATTTCAATGCAGAATGAATTTCTTTCTCACTCTGTCATATTTTCTCCCTGTTAGCAGGAAATTGTGTGCCTTACTTAATTACATTAATTGTGGTGTTGTTTCTCTTTTCTTGGATACAAATGTAATTACTCTAAGGAACTCTGAAAACAGGAAAACAACATGACTGTGTTTAACAAAATATATTTTGTACAGTAACACCTTTTTATCTAGTTATTTAGAGTAATATATATTTTGAAAGAAGGAATGTTAACAAGGAAATGTTCTGTTTTCCATGAGGCATATTTAGGCCTGGACCCTGCAAACACTCACACATGACCTTAACTTTACATAAAACTGTTGGTTCTGAATGGTTTGAGCTTTTCTTTTTCTGAATTTTTCCACTCATTTATGACTGTCTGTATACTCATATTGTCTCCTAAGTTGTGGCTCTAGCTTCCACATCTGAATAGGTGAGTGTCATTAGATCAGCTTCAGTGGCAGCATTCTGGGATGGAAGGCTCCCGTGGTTCCAAAGGAGGTACAAAATTTTGGTCCCCATTTAACAAATGTGATGATATATTTAATACAGATTAGGGCAGTGTGACTAGCTAACACCTTCATTTTCAGACTTACTATTCCAATTAAGGTGATCTGGATTTATTCAGAAAACCATTCTGAAGTACATCAATTACTAAGAAGAAATATAAAATGCAGACATGGCCAGAGAAATAAGAAAACAGTGTTTGAGAAGTAAAATATTAGTTAACATTATCTTCACTTCAGTTTTAGTGGCTACCTGAAAGATAGTGGGAGAATGAGAACTATGTTTACAGTTGTTCCAGCTTTCTGTCAAGAATCCTATATTATTCTGATTAATCTAGATCACTGTCTCACTGATAAAGCCTCGATTAGAAGGACAGCTTAAATACACCTAACAAGGATACTTTATTTTAGGCTGGCAGATGTCCTGCTTGTGGTATAGGACTAGGAAAAGTAACAGCCATCTTGTGTACTTTTTTTGGAAGTATCTTATTTCCTATTAGAGGGCTTAGAAAATAATGTACTTTTTAGCTCAATGAGAGTTTGCACTAGCACTGTAGGTAATTTGGGGATTTGTACAATAAATAATAAATAAAGCAAATAGTGCACTGATATAATGTTTTCCCAGACATCAAATAGAGTGAGGCCCTACACTTGTTTCTTTTTCCTCTTCGCTATATTGAGTATCTGTAGAGGCCCTTATTAGCCTTGTATTTAAGTCATACCAGGAAGTAACTGAATATTTTTTGGCTGTTGCAATAACAAGTTTATTTGTTCTTAGTTCAGAATGTCATGTGAGGACTTCAGACTTGATATTTAGAACATTTGTAAAGTTCCGTCAGAAATAAAGTAGTTCTTTGGACGGTTTCTTTTTTTTTTTTTTGCAAGAGGTGGTATCTGAGTTTTATCTAAACCAGGAGGATTCTTGGCCCTCATTTTTCCCTAGACCCAGCGATGACAAAGAGCAATGGCTGCATAAATTGGATGTAAGAAGAACACTTAGGGTTTATCTCAGAAGAATCAAAGATTGCAGATCTTCTGACAGATTGTTTGTACTCTTAGGGGGTCTTAAGAGGGGTCAAATGGCTTCTAAGAGTTCCTTAGCTAGATGGTTAAGGGATTGTATTAGGGAGGCGTGTGTAGTTAAGGGTAAAGAGGCTCCCAGGGTTTGTAAAGCTCATTACACTAGTACTAGAGCTGCTTCTTGGGCGGAGAGGTCGAAGGCTTCCACATTGGAAATTTGCAAGGTGGCCACCTGGGCTTCTCTTCATACTTTTTCATAGCATTATTGCTTGGATGTAGTCTATTCCGCAGATTCTGCTTTTGGTAGGAAGTTGCTTGTGAACCAAAAAAAGAACAGTGAAGAAAAGAAAGACATATAGTTCACACTTCTAGCTGCCAACAAGACAAATTTCTTTGCAGCGTGAACAATGGAAAGCTTAGAAGATCAATTTAGGCAATTGAAAATAGATGTTACAGGGAAGTACTGCCCACCAGTACTCTCTTATGGTAACCCCATGGCAGACAATAGCACCAAGGGACACACTGAACCAAAGTGAACTCTTTAGGGAGATGGCTGTAGCAATTGTACTGAGGTGATATGGACAATTCTGTGACTTCAGTTTGAGAGTTCTGTGTCTGGAATTTTGTGCAATGTATTCAATAGGTTAAATCCCCCAAATTGTTTCCCATAGATGAACAAAAATGATCTATGTATTGCATTCTCTATTATAATTTATTTTCAGTATGCTTTTTAAATTCTTCATAGGTTTATTTCTTGACTACTTCATCTTCAAACATTGCAAAAGCAGGTATTCCTCACTGAGGGCAACATACATACCATGTTTTAAGCTTAAATCCAAAATATACTTCAAGTATGCAACCACAAATAAGGTATCTGAAAAATGATTTAACTGATATAAATACTTGATTCGTGCACCACCAATTCAACAATATATAGAATTTGCTTTTAGAATTGCTAAAACAATATACTTCCGAGAGGCGAATATGCATGAGGAATTTCTGCCACAAAGCATTTTTTGGAGGGGAAGTCATAAACCACTAAAAATGGAATGTGAAAGAGCTTTGACCACCAAATTGTAATGTGTCACCAGTGCAAATCTACATTTCTTATCCTTTTGAGAAAAAGGTAGGTTTGGCCATCTGGGCTCTCTAGCAGGGGGTGGATGTAATTAACCCTTTCCTTGTTGGTCTTTCACCACACTTGCTCTCATCTATTTACATTCCATTGAAATCACTGGAATGTTCAAACATACCTATTACATTCAGCATCACAGGAGGTGTGTTCTATTTGAAGGAACCTGGAACATTCAGTAGCAGTCAGGGTTAAGTGTGAGAGCCTTATTTAGAATGAAGAATACACTGGCAAATTGCATTTTCCTTCCATCTTTAAGATGCGTTTTCTCTCTTTCCTCTGGCTTTTCAGAAGCCTCGTGTTGAGACTTTTAAAAATCAAAAACATCTAACACACTTTCATCTTTCTCTCACCTTTTTTCCATTCCAGTGAGAAAGGTGAACTTTGGACAGATCTGATAATGAGTGCCAAGAAAAGCTTTTTCCAGTGGAGCTCTTTGAAACACCCTGGGCAAAGTTGTCAAGCCCTTAGGTTTACAAGCTTTGCCTCAGGGGACCAAAAAGATTTGCAAAGGTCTTCCTTTCACAGCTCAAGAAGAAGAAATCTTTTACTTTACATCCATTTCTAGAAAGCATAATAAAAGGAAAATAGGATCAAATTTACAAAGTGCATCATCTTAAAAGACAGTGTTTGAAGTTGTACAGACTTCAGCAAGACAAATATGATCTTTGCATTGGTCCCAAAGGTAGATGCAGCTATAGCTTCTGTAGTAAATTTTTTTTTTCCAAAGGAACAAACTGATGGGAAGATGGAATTTACACTTAGAAAGACATGACTTTTAATTTGAGATGTATATTTCTTCTGTTTGGTATGCGAGAACA
Organism: Chelonoidis abingdonii; assembly: GCF_003597395.2. NCBI lineage: Eukaryota > Metazoa > Chordata > Testudines > Testudinidae > Chelonoidis > Chelonoidis abingdonii. The sequence continues at coordinate 61,882,204 of NC_133774.1, read as the reverse complement.
AATTAGAAGTCCATGATGGAGCACAGATCCTAAGAAGACTTCAAATCTATTATTACTAAAATATTTTTAGTTTTTCTTTTTATTAATGATGTTTCTGTTGATATTCTTCATTTTCTTCAGAATCTATTATCTCTAGTGGAGTTAAAATAAAAATCCTGGCTGAGTCCGTATCATATAGATGGGCAATCCAACCTGCGAGTAGCTTTGGTTGTAGTATGATTTACCTTACTAACTATTATTTTTGAGGATGTTGAAAGGATCTGCGTGAAGTCCAGTCTTCAGTAATGACCTAGACAAAGGAGAACACCGACATTGTCTGGGGTTGATGGAGAGGGGCACTTGGGTCTGGAGAAGGTTTACTCTGTGCTAGAATCTGGTCTTGGAGGGAGAAACCCAAAAGGACTTAAGTTTGATAGTGGTGTCTAATTTGCACAGGCGTTTTTACTGAGATATATCAGCAGTTCTGGAATATTTATGCAAATATATCAGGTTACAAGCAACTGGTCGTCTCTGCACAGATCTGCTGTAGACTAAGGGGGAAGATCCTTAACTAGCGTAAAATATCATGGCTCCTATCACAATTTGTACTAGTTGATGATCTATTTCAAAATGTGTTCACTTCTGGTAAGTTCACTAAAAAAATTAACAAGGAGGAGGGTGTTCTCAGAAGGACAGTGTAAATGGAGGCTAGTCATTTGACTTTTTGATAAAAGATTAAAAGAGTGAATTTATATTGCTTACTTGACAATAAGAGAATGTAAGTCTTCTGACACTGAAAGGGTGTGAACGCTACATGCAGATGAATATCTAACATATTAAGGGAAAGTATAAATTTTCTTTCTCAGTGTCAGCTCATTATTCCTAGATAGATTTGATATCAGGAGAAACTTCCTGAGAGCAAACTGTTCCTTATTTTTAAGTATCTCCCAAAGGAAGCACTGGAAGCTCCATCACATAGTGCATTTAAAAATGGGCAGAATTAAATGTATAGCAGAGAACTACTTGCAGTGGGAAAGCGGTGAAGTAGGTGACCTAATTAGTATTGTCCATCTTTATGTTCTGCCATTTTATTTTTCATTTTTCTAAAAATAAAATTTGTTTTTCCCTGGAACTAGTTGCATTAATATAACTCAAGACAGGACTTGAGGAAGTCATTCCAAGCCATGGAACATTGTTTAAGAGCATAAGCAAAATACCCTCCTTCAAAGGATGCACTATCTAAGGAAAAGGGAAAATCTATTTTAGACAAATGAGATCCTTAGGATCTTAAAGAATTAGATGTTTTCTTCAACAGAAAAGCTTTCCCCAAACTTTGAGCATACATATTGCCAATGACTTCAAGCTGCAGAAGGCCTTTTAATATATGCTCTTAACAATACTCTTCAGCTATGCTTTGTAGCATTCTATCATTTAGTGCTCCTTGTTTTTTGTCTTTAATTTCACATAAGACATAGTAAATTAGTAATACCTGCACCAGTGTGGTATGTAAACTATATATTAAGAAAAGAAAGGATGTTTAAATTATTAATTACATTGCTTTTATTTACTTGTTGAGCACTGGTGGTATGTTTAGTGCTGATCAGAACATAGAACAGACATGTCCTCTGCCCTGTAAATCCAAGGGCCAGATCGTACAAACACACATGCACATAACTGCATGGGGCAATTCATGTGTGTAAGTGTTTGCAGGACTGAGACCTCAGTTTGTGACCTCTGTCCCAGTTATTGGTTATACTAGATTAAATCAGTGGTAAAATTCCCATTGATATCAATGGTATGTGACTGGGCCATATATGTTGGGCTTTGCTAATGAAGTATTAGTTCTAAAGAAGTCTGTACTTACTCTGATTGTTATTTTGGATATAATAATTGCACTAATTAGCTGCCATTTGATTCTTATCGTGTCAGAATTTTAAAATCGCTAAAATGTTTAAAATATATAGTGCCACATAATTTATTTAATTTTCTGAACAAAGAACAGAAATTAATTTTTACACAGTTGCTCTAAAGTTATCTATTCTCGCTAGCAACAGGTAACTGCACAATCAGTATAAAATGAATTAATGACAAAAGGGACTATTTTATACATTATCTATGCATATGTGTAAAATATGAATACAATGGGATGTGGATTTCATAAGGTTATATAACAGGAGCTGTATATAACCTGAATTTGACTTTATTGCAACATTAGTATTCTACTACATCTTGTTGAAATTTTTAATCTACATATTGATACATCAGAAGGTGTTGTAGACTGCAGAATTTTCTCCAGAATTAATCTTAACTTTGATTCCCTTTATCATACTGTGCAGGAGTTCTGAAGAAAGCTAGTGGGGAGCTTTTAATAGGGGAAACTAGAGCAAATGAAACCAGTGTGCTTCCTGAACAGTTACTTCAGGTAAAAGAGGTGAGTATGAAAAGAGTCTTGGACTTTATAAGGATTTTTTTCTTTTTCTTTTTCTCTCTGTCACCAATATAGATTCTGTTGGCATACTCCTTATAAATGCATTTCCAGAAGTTAATTGTTTGAATATTATAATTAATTTTAGACTGCAGAATCTCAGCTCAGGATGAAAAAAATCCTATACAAAATTTGTGTGTAAAGAGACAAAGAGGATAATCTTGTTTAAATTTTTATTTTTTGGTACACATTATATTGTAACAAAGTTATTATCAGAAGAACACAATGCCACAGTTACAAAGAGGAAAACCAAAACCGGGCACAAACATAAAAGTCTTTATTTAATATTCCATGTGTTCTTGAATATACCATAGGCTGACAAAATATACTGAAGTCTTAGTAGCTGATCATGCAGATGCTTCTTGCTAGAGTTTGTGTTAGTTCCTTTACTAGTCATGTAGTGCTGTAATCCTTGCAGAAAGCCTATGCAGTATAGTGGCTTGGTCTGTCCTCCATTTACTAATTAAGTGTTGGAGTTGAGTTTAGGGGACTTAAGAGGTCTAAAAGACATGCCAGGTCAGTCATTGCCCAGTAGTGGAATTTTATTAATCAGTACCAAATTTTAGGACTCAAACAGCTTGTTTAAATACACTTTGGATCTGTCTGTAGGATTTAGGTTTGAATGTTGTCTTTATAAAAAGTATCTTGATCTAGATGAGCTATACCTAGTACAGGACCTGAAGACAATGTGGAGAAAGTGGTATTATGCTGTCTTTGTACTCCCCAGATTGTGAGGTGGGCTCTGGGATCAGTTAAGTCCCTGACACAAGTTAGAGCAATGTGAAGCACTTTTCCAGTTTCTGGCTGGTTATAATGCCTAACTTCTTAGCGTACGTGCACAATAGACTATTGCAGCAGCTAGGGTTGTTAGAGTCTTGTCTCCTTCCCTCTCCTACCATGCCACTTATGTCAGAGTCTGGTTAGGTTGGGCCCTGAAATATTTCCCTTAAACTAGAGATATTATCAGATGGCCATTATTGTCCAGCATTAAGATGGCTTTACACCATTGGAGCAGTGCAAAGCAGAATTAGTGTGAGCCAGAGGGTGGTCCATGATATTCCTCAGATCCACCTCAGAGGTCTCAAATTTTTTGGCCAGGTTTGTGAACTCCTGTGACCTAGACTAGTTTAAACTGTGTGCAAATGCAGCACTAAAGAAACAAATTCTGGCATCGGTATGCCAAAACTGGTTTCTCTAAACCGTTTACTATTCACATTATTGGTTTCCTGGTTTTGAGTTATAAGCATGCTAAGGAAGTAAGAGAGAATATTACATGGTGTCTGATGTTGCAAACTATAAAAATGGCTATAAAATTTAATTGACTTTATTAAATATATTGAATTTAAAGGTTGCTTTATGTGGTAAGTAAAGTGCAGCCTGCTGCTCAAATAAAGATAGTTTTATTGAAATAGATTTTTAGAAATGACATTTTGATGTTTTTATTAACTCCAATGACAATTTAAATGAAACATTATTATATGTATTAATCTGTGTTAAGAATATATATGTTTTTTAATGTTAGTTCATTGTTTGTGAATTGTATTTTCCGAGTTAGGTGAATGACTTTCACAGTATGACAGAGTATCTCTACATAACTTATATACCGCTAGTCATATAAGATTGCTGAGTTTGGTTTTATGTCATATACATTTATATTTCAGACTACTTTATTGGATTTTAGCTGGAGGAATGCATTTAAAGACCTGTCTTCTTCTGTGGCGCACTGTATAACAATAGCAATTGAAGATTTTTCAACTAAAATTCTTCAGCTTGAGCAGAAAGAACAGTCTTCAGCTGCAGTCTATACAATGAGCCTAGTAAACATCCAGCAAATGAGAGAGTCCTGGGAAACAGTCCACGAGGAGGAACAACCAAAACGAATAGCAAAGGCAGGTATCCAAAGATCTGAAGTTTGCAGGGAGACAGAATGCCAAGGTTGTTTGCCATCCAAGCCTTGAAGTGCTTACAGTGCCATTAATATTCCAAGTTGTATATAAATGGAGTTAAAAGGAAAGTAAAAGGCATTACAATACAATGCCAAACGTGTTATACTTTAACACATAGTCTGTACTAAACAAAATGAACTTTTTAACTTTGTCCCTATAATTTTTTGCATCAAAAGGATTCAAAACCATTTCAATTAGTGTCTGTGGCGCTACATCCCAATTTGATAATGATATGCTTGCAAATTTGAAGCATTGCTATAACAGGATTTCCTGTATTTATTTCCTTAGGCATGCCATTTAATTAATCAGCATAACCAATATTATGGCCAAATTAGAGTTCTTTGATTTGGCTAAAAGGTCAGATATGTTGATTAATTAAATGGTTAGTCTAAGAATATATAATATATGAAAGCTTTTTAATGTTGTAATTTTTGCAAGTGTTTTACCTATTTAGGATGGAAAGCAATTGATACTAAGCAGAATTATTAAATGTTTAGTTAAAGGAGCATACAGGCTTTTAGTAAGATGGCTTTATTGAGAACAATACATACTTACTAGAAGATGACAATGTCCAACCTATAACTAGCAGCAAGAAATTTATTAAAATATTGCTTTTGAAAATGATATAATAGTTTAGAGAATTATCCCTGTTTGGAAGTAATTAGTCTTATCTTCTGAATGCCATTAAATATATATGATGAGAGGGCATGAGCAAAATTAGGGCATTTTCTCATATAAGGTTAAATCCTTAAATATTTCTTAGCCTGTCCTGTGCTGGTATACAGCACAAAGATTTAGAAGTTATATTTGATGTATTCACGTTGTTATAAACAAATGTTTTGCCTTCTATACCAGAGATTGAAATTTTTATAAGGCTGATTCAATATATTTAAGTTGTGCCAATTTCATTATTCAAGAATTTGGCCCTGGCATACATAAATTATACAGAGCTGTCAGAGTAAAGATAACTTGATGCCACATTTATTTCTCCCTAGTTTTGTTCTGACATCATGGAAGAACTTGACACAGTGCTTCCACTTGCTCTGGCATGCAGAGATGATTCTCTTCAGGAAATCAGAGCAAACTTTGTAGAAGCGTGCTGCAAAGTAGCAACAGCTGTCCTGGAAAGGTTGGAGGAGAGAAGCAAAGAAGTTCCCTCCAAGGCTCCGCTGCAAAACTTGTATGCTGTTCTCTCCACAGCAGTACATGTCTTTCAGCATTTTATGATGTATGATAATTTAATGAGAGATACCAGCAAGAAGTGAGTCCTTTAAATATGTTTTAGTTCAAATATAGATAATATGGAACGTTGATTCCATTTCAGTTATATAATGTATAATCTATAATACTTGTAAATATACCCAAAATGTTTCCTATAGTTAAAGTACCATTTACACTATTTTTTAGGAAAGATCAGACATACTGATAACTTGAAGTAGTTATTACAAACATTGATTTTTATCTTCAAGGGCTGAATTGGCAAGGCAATGCAAATTCTTTACTCATTAACCTTGAGCAAATACTCCTTTATTATGGCTGTCTACATTATATTATGGTATAGATGAATGGAGGACTTCCATTTCATTTTTGTCTGTAGCAACAGCTTAATTTTCATAAAAACAATGTTAAAAATGTAATCTTTGACAACATGAAGATATGTTCCTGCACTTTGGTGTCATGAAGATTGTGTTGAGCATCATGAGCATATGTATCCAATAAACTTTTACAAGAGAGTAATTATTAATTAAATAAGTCTTAGCTGGATGCTAAATAAAATTAGAAGTAGGTCAAAGAAGGGGTTTTGGGATCCAGAGTAGGGTTCGATAAGTGTAAGCAGAGCACTGAGGGACCATACCCAGTTGTTGTAACTTAGTGCAGTCTAGGGTTGGGGCCAAGGCAGCATCAGAATCAGAGAACCATTATTGGATCCCTAATGCTCTCTCCTCTCTTGCAATAAGTGTATCTTGGTGCATGACAGAATCTGCCCCCAAATCATTCTATTTGTGCGCATTTCAAAACAGTTTGTGATCATTCATATCTGTGCAGTTATGATTTTTATAAATCTGTGGGACTCACATTTATATGGTAGCTTTACAAAAATTACTGCTGAAAAGTGCATAGTGTCTTCAAACAACATTGACGAATGACAAAATAACATTCTGATTTGTAATAATAGAGAATACTTTGACTTCTGAATGATGTATTGATAATGCCATTTGTCTGAAGCAGAAATACATATTTGAAAATGTACATCTGCTGTTCTACAAAGAGCTTGCAAAACAAAGACCAGATTTTTTGAAAGTGAACGTGGGCTCATACATCAAGCCCAAGAGGAAATGAATGATTGATAACTAATAATCAAAAGCATTTGTAGTACTGTGGATTGTTACCTCCTAGTGCACAGGCCTTAAATCTTTGCCTCTTTGATCATTCCCTCTGAACAGGCCCCTGTTCCTAGTGCCTGTCCAGGGATATCAGGAATTCATCAATGTTCTCCAGTTTCAAGTTACCAACTACTGCGTCAGAGTTTGTGCTACAAGTATTTTACAGGATGCTGAGAGCCACCACTGGGATGACTACAAAGCTTTTTATGAGGTGTGAGGTTAAGTTTACTATACCCTTCTTTTACATAAATGTGTTTTACTGCTTATCTGCTCTCTGACTAATTAGAAACATAAGATCTGTACTATTTGTGCACAAGGGCTGTTGGGATATGTTTTTAAAATAGCTCTGTTACTGTATGTAAATATCTTCTTAGCAATGAGCTAGTAAAATAGTTAAAAGACTTAAGATTAATCAGTGAGGTAATTAAATAAGGGTTCTCATGCCATTTGCTTAGTAAAATACTATTTCTTAAGATTAGCTGAAAATAGTTTACCTGTATGGGGAAAAGGAGAGAAGGTTAATATATTGACGCCCATATAGTATAAGACTCAAAGAAATAACAATACCAGAATAATGTAAATTTTTCTCACATGAAATACTTCCTGTTATGATTGTAAGATTTTTATTTTTTCTCTTTTCCTCCCAATATATGTACATATTATAAGTATTTCTTATTTAATATATTTATTTTTTGACATTCTTTCTCATTTTGCTCCCCTACTTTGGGTTTGGTAAGTGACTCAGATAGCACAAGTGACCGGTATCCTTGTCCACAGAATCCAGCCATACGTTTCTAACCTGCATATGGTGATTTTATCTGAATTTTGGAATCCCAAGTTTACTCTTAAACTCTAGTTTAATTATTTTAGTGCAAGAAAATCAAGGGGCAATTAATGAAACATACAGCTGAATATATTGATTCTTTCCCATTTCCAGTGAACTATTCCATTGATTATAGACTACATATTGCTTGAAATTCCTTGAATGTGATTTCTAGGTCATGTAAAATGTTTGTAATTTCATTATCAATAATAATTAGGATCTACAGCAACCATGGCCCTGTCCTTGCTTGTTACAATTGCCATACATAAGAAGTAGGCTTCTGAGTATGAATCTACCACCTTCCAGGCTTTCTGCAGTGGAGCAGAATATCCTTTCTATATAATACGTACATTCTGGAAACCAGTTAGGAAGAACCATTGTGTTATACCTTCTCTTTCAATGGTGAGGATCTGGAGAGTTCAATTGATTAAATGTTACTTTCCATGGCTGGTGCTATTAAAGGGTCTCTGTCTCTCAGAGCAGAGTAATAAAGAAACCAATTTTATTTTTTTTAAATATGATCTGGATGGTTCAGGAAGTTGGCGGTGGTATGGAGTCCGGTACCTCTTGGTCACTGACTGGGATCTTGCCTGCACTGGTAACAGTCTACACTTATCACATCACTGTGGCCAGTTTTCAGTGGCCTCATTCCAGCAACTAGCAAACAGTTGTCTGTGTCACAAAAACCACCATCATAATTGACACACATTGTTAGCAGTCTCAGCAAAGACTGCAAAGACTGAATAATCCTTGCTCCTTTGGCAGGATTGAGGCACATAGGAAGGTAGTTTGAAGGAAGCTTGTATCTCTTCAATCTTCAGGACAATTGATCTGGCACCATTTGTAAGTCCTCAGTTAAAATTCACAAAGAGCAGAACCACTCTCTCCCACCAAACTAAGGGACAGAGCAAATCTTTGCTTTATGGATGTATGCATCAGAAGGGGAGTATGTAAGGAAGGAACCTTCCTCTCTCCACTATTATGCAGCCTGTGTAAGGACCAGGCGGAACACCACCCCTTACACACTGGAAATCCCAGAGACTGTTCCCTTCCTATTCCAAGGAATGGATGGCATTCAAATTGTGGCAGGAGGAGTGGGGCTTTGCCCTGCCTCTTTTCCCACTGCCGGGCCCACCCACCATATGCTGACAAGCAGAACTGGCTGGCCCCTCTTGTTCAAAATAATAAACTGCACACCACAAAAGAAAATGGGACTATATACAGACAAAAGCATTCTCAGCGTGAGTAAGGTTGTCAGAATGCGGCATTCTGTGATTACATGGGGTGACATTTTCTGTAGACTTATTATTATTTGTACAATGGTAACCTCCAAAGACCCCAACTAAATCTGGGAGTCCATGGCTATTTATAGTCTCTAAAATAAAGTGATATTGCTTTTCTATGCAGTGAAGGTAAAAATAGCTCAATTTACAAATCATTTTGCATTGGGACACTTGACTCCATTCTCTCTTCACACACACTCATTATACCTCTCTGATAATCCAACTGATTTTGAAAACAGTGGTGGGTTCGATCAAGAGAAAAGCAGACAATTCCATCATAACTGTAGGCTAAGAGCTCTATTCTATTCATATGGACATATAGCTTGTAGAAGATCAGTAATGATTTTACAAGATATGGATCAATATGTGCTCATGTACGTGAGATCTGAACTGAACCCTAAGTACATTATTATCATAAAGCACTTACGTTCTAAGCTGTCAGGGTGTGAACCTGTTAGAGTACAGTATCTCACTAATGGAGTACATTAAACACCCACTGTGCCACCAGGCCAGCTCTCCAGCTTACATTTTAGAATCAAGCTTTTAGTGTAGCAGACATCTGCTGCAATTTTAGGAACTTATGTTTTCTAATAGTCAAAGAATAAAGAATTGTCTGTTTAAAGATAATATTGAGTAGCTTATGTAATAAAGCCCAGCTGCTTGTTTCCTGATATATAATCTAAATAAAAGCTCACATCTGTTTACAGTGTACAAAGTCTTCAAAAATAGCAGATGTTTACCAGTAGAATACTTTAGAAATGGCAACAAACAGAAAAACAGGTCAGCAAAAAGGAATGGATCTCATCTAAATCTTTAATCAAAACGCTATTGCTTCTGTTTTAGAGGCACAATGTTAAAAAAAGATACATTATTCAATTTAGCACTTTAAGATTATATATAGTGAACAAAAATATTATATAATAAGTGTAATAGTATAAACTTATCTTAACATAAGAGTTTGTAGGCTCCCAGAGAATTTCCAAGACTCTCAGGCATCCAGATACTTAATAAAACATTATAAATGCTGTACCACATAGAAAATTCATTTAGAAAGTCTCATTTCTTATTGTGAGACTGATTTTAATTTGATGCTAGAAGACCTAAAAACGACCAAAAAAGTATTAGTCTCCATTAGGAATCGAAGCTCATTATTCTGTCCTTTTAATGTGCTTATTCTGTAAATGCAAGATGTATATTTGTAGAAATAAAGAGAATATTTCATAGAATCATAGCACTGGAAGGGACCTCGAGATCATCTAGTCCAGTCCCCTGCACTCATGGCAGGACTAGGTATTATCTAGACCATCCCTGACAGGGTTTGTCTAACCTGCTCTTAAAAATCTCCAGTGATGGAGATTCTGCAACCTCCTTAGGCAATTTATTCCAGTGTTTAACTACCCTGACAGTTAGGAACTTTTTCCTAATGTTCACCCTAAACCTCCCATGCAGCAATATTAGCCCATTGCTTCTTGTACTATCCTCAGAGGTTAAGAAGAACAATTTTTCTTCCTCTTCCTTAACAACCTTTTATGTACTTGAAAACAGTTATCATGTCCCCTCTCAGTCTTCTCTTTTCCAGATTAAACAAACCCAATTTTTTCAATCTTCCCTCATAGGTCATGTTTTCTAGACCTTTAATCATTTTTTTTTGCTCTTATATGGACTTTCTCCAGTTTGTCCACATCTTTCTTGAAATGTGGTGCTCAAAACTGGATACGATACTCGTGTTGAGACCTAATCAGCATGGAGTAGAATGGAAGAATTACTTCTTGTGTCTTGCTTACAACGCTCCTGCTAATACACCCCAGAATGATGTTTGCTTTTTTTTGCAACAATGTTACACTGTTGACTTATATTTAGCTTGTGGTCCACTATGTAGAAATATTTGCACATTTGATCATCTTCTCCTGAAAGAAATCTACAATAGTGAATCTCATAATTAGGAGACCATAAGGTATCAAAACACGTAGTTACAAACAATGTATGAACATTTCAGCTAGTATTTGTCTAGGAAGCATTCTATGCAAAGATCTCCATGGGTAAAGTTCTACTCGTTTGTGATTTTTTTTTTTTCCAATAGATTCAACCCATAATAGTTGAAGTTTATTTTATGTAAGAAAACCAGGAAATTATAATAAGCTGCTGGTCTGGCTTGGATAAAATGAGGCCAGCTTCACTTGCATGAGAACATCTGCCAAACTCTTAAAATTATCTTTAAATCAGGCAATTATTGTTTGTTTGTTTGTTTGTTTGTTTTTTGTTTCTGGTAGTGTTATTAAAATGCTATAGTGAAATATCAAAATACTTTTAAAATGTTTCTCATCAGCCCATATCACTTGCATGTGTGTAGTAAGGAGATTAGTTGTTTGGCTATTTTTTTCTGCTGTTCTTTCATTATAATTATACACAACCAAAGATTCATAAAAAATCTGGCAGTGGTTATTATGGATCTACGGAAATAGACATACTTAAGTAATTTAAATAATTTGGTTCTTGTTTAAGAAGAGGTAGCCAATATATTAAACTAATCTGGTTAGTTTAGTGATTGCAAAATATTGTATATAGTTTTAAAATAAAATTAAAACAATAGGTCAGAAGTAGGTTAATTAAGGATATAGTAGGTCAAATGTTTGTGGTTTGGCTTTGTGGTAGAGTATTGGTTTAGTAACTGAAATGAAACGTGTTTCTTTGTCAATAAAGATGTTTTACATCTTGTCAAGAATCTTTTTTGGTCATCTACTGTCTCAAACTCTTCAGCTATTTCCTCTCAGCCTGAACTAATTAGATTCATAGGAACCAAGCTGACATTTTGGAAGATGTGTTTCTATTGTTTAATGTGTGGTGGTTTTGCCAGGGGGAAAGATGCTCATTCTCTGTCCAGATGTGGCATTATTTCTGCTGCGCTCTCCATCATGATTTGTGGACTATCCTACCCCCCAAGTTAGCCCAGGAGATTCTAAAAGAAGTACTGGAGAAATCTTTGGCTGTGCTAGCCTGCAGATATTCTCAGGCCCATCCCAGTTACAAGAGAACTCCACAGATAAGGTAACACATTTATGATTAACAGGTGTTTTTTTGTGGATAAAATGCATGTGTTCTCAGGATATGATGTGTTGTTTTGTTGTAATTCACCTGAATTTAAATATATGTGAATATAAAAATAAATTTATAAATGTATATAATTCCTATGAGGATTATTTTAATAAAATTCACCTGGGATATTTAAGTATATGCTAGGCTCCACGTGCTATATGATCACTCAGTATATGATTGGGGTTGCATAACTCTCTCTTTTGCAAAACTGCCACTCATTTATGTCCTGCAAATTATAGGAAATTTTGCAAGAAAATTATCAGGAAAGTGTTGTCATGTCAGGAGATACAGTAATTATTGTATTCTGTGTTGGCTAATCCCACAAGATGCAGGATATAAAAGTCCTTCTACAGTGCCTGATGCATCTGGTATTTTTCACCTTTGCATGAAGCTGATTTAAGTTACTGGACAAGAAGAAACTTTTTGTTTATTTTAATAAACAGGGCACTCCATTTATAGATAAACTTCTATTCCACTCATTAAAACGGTAATTCTTGGCTTTGTCTTTTAAGTGAATTATCCAGTCTGTGACAAGGTTGGGACTCGCCACCGCAGCGCCTCCTGCTGGTTGTCTCTGGGAACTAGCTCAGTCCAGTGGAACGCCCTCTCCCGGTGGTGTCCCACCCGTTGTCTCACTCTTGGTTGGCTCTGAGCCCGTGTCGCTCCCCAGCTCGTGCCATCCTCTTCTGGACCACTGCCCTCTGGCAGTGCTCCTCAGTCCATCCACACCTCCTTCCAGGGGGGGTGGAGGATGGGGGGGTGATCAGCAGTCTCTCTGCACCCCAGCCACTATGTCCAACCACACACCCCAAAGTCTAATCTCTCCTGTCAGGGATCTGGCATAGTCTATGATGGCCGCTCCCCAAGGCCAATGGCTGGGTGTACTGCAAGAGGAGAAGGGGGGGACCCAGGCCCGCCTTCTACTCTGGGTTCTGGCCCAGGGATCCTCTGGCATTGTCTAGCTGGTTACTAGTTGAACTAGTCATATCACCTTGCCTCAGTCAGTTGGGCACCTGTAAAGATTCACAGACTGAAAATCAGTTCACTGACTGCTAGTCATTCTTTCCTGTTGGACTTGAATGTAGTGTGTGCACAGAAATTCCATCCTGTAATATTTAAACTAAGTTGCTATTCCCCAGTAAAATTTAAACCCAACGTTTTTCCCTTTTACAGTTCACACAAGCAGCAGGGAAGAGCCATGATTTGACAGTCTCCTGCTGGTGTGTGTGTGTGTTTGTGTGTGCGCGTGCGTGCATGTGCTGTTCCATTATCACCAGTTCTGTGGCTCAGCTGCATTGTCTCTGCCTGCTGGAGTCAGAATTAGTGCAGTGGCCACCCATATGAGAAAGGAAAATAGGGCTGTGAAACTACTGAGTCCCACACTTTTCCTCCAATTCCTTGTAGGTTGGTGGGGAAGGTACACAAGGTTCTGCTTCTTTGAATTCCTTACAGGCCTTGCTTCCCATGCTTGTCTACCTCCTCCTTTTGCTTCGGGTCTCCTGTAGCAGCATTGTCTTACTGGTGGTAGAAGTTGTTTTGCAGTTATTATATAGCATCTGGTGGCAGAGACTGGTCATGTCAGGGCTGCAGAATAGCTGCTTCCTGTACAATGAAGAAATTGGTAATAGGGTGTTTATATTGGGGAGAGAGGATGGGGCATTGGCAGAAAGAGACTAGAAAGTGACAGTGAGGAGTTCAGGGAGCTGGAAAGTGACAAGGGAGGAGTAGCAGGTAACTGGTGACTCTGGCAGTGAGAAGAGGGTTGTAGAGTAGGGGGCAGGCGGCTAGATGTTAATAGGGAAGATGCTGGGGAGTAGCAGGAGCAAGGATTGAAGAGCCAGAAATATGGCTCTCTTCACGTGCTGTGTCAACTATTGTTGATTACGAGAACTGAATAAAATATTTTCTTCTGACCAGAAATTTGTTTAGTAAGAGAACTGAATAAAATGGTTTTTTTCTGACCAGAAATTGATTGATTAAGTATTAGTTTGTAGTGTGTATTACAGGGGTTCTCAAACTGGGGGTCTGGACCCCTCAGCGGGTCACGAGGTTAATACATGGGGGGTCACAAGCTGTCAACCTCTACCCCAAACCCTACTTTGCCTCCAGCTTTATAATAGAGTTAAATATATAAAAAAGTGTTTTTCATTTATTACTTACAGAGAGCCTTTTTGTCATTTAACAATTCCAGCCATTGAAAATAAGGAGTTTGTATTTTCTGTACGGTAGGAAAGTGTACTGATAACTCAGATGAGCTTTCACCATCAGACTACTTCCATGGCTGACATTTTCACCCTTTCTTCCCAACAGAATTGATATCACAGCGATTTTAATATCTACTGAAAATATGCTGTGGTCAGCTTGCTGCTCAGTGCAGGAATTTCTGAATCCACATAAAGACAAAGACGCCACGACCTATAAAATACACAACCACTGCAACAATCTGCTCTCTGCACTTGCCATTTTAACTGCACCTTTGAAGAATCTGTATGAGTAAGTATGAGGGTAATATTTTAATACAAAGTAAAATTGACCATATAGCTTATTTAACTTGCAAGTGAAAGGGTAGCCAGTCCATGAGACAATTCTTTGGTTAAAATGTAAATGGAACTCAAACTCTGGAGACAGTTTGAGAACTGCTCTAGATACTTGATTGGTGTCTTGAATTAGGTCTGTATAGGCCTTATTCTAAGACCATTGAAGTCAATGAGATTCTTTCCATCAAGTTTAATGGGATTTGAATCGAGCCCCTGGACATCATATTTTTCCATGGATTCATAAAAGCTGGAACAGATTGTCCAGTTTGACCTCCTGCATAACATAGGGCATAGAATATAACTTAGTGATTCCTCCATTAAGTGCAAATTTCTTGTCGATCTAGAGCATATCTTTTTAGAAGGATGTCTTTTCTTGATTTAAAGCCTTTAGTGATGAAGAATCCACTATATTCTTTGTAAGTTAGTCACTCTCACTGATACAAACTTGCACCTTATTTCCATAAAGAATTTTTCTAACTTCAGCTTCCAGCCATTGTATCTTCTCAAGTCTTTGTCTGCTAAGAACCCTCCACTCCTAGAAATATTTCCCCCATACTTCTGGAATTATTGGACTTCTTGAAATAATTCATTGAGCTGATTCTCTGATTACTTGACACTTAAGAAGCTGATGTGCTTCAGTAAGTCTCAAATATATTTGTAAAGAACAAGTGTATACAAAGCTTAATCTTAGGAGAATATATCTTTAGAAGTCACAATTGCAACCAAAACAGGACTTGGCCTACACTGATGTTACATATGAGTTATCCCATTGCCTTCAATAGGCCCAGGATTTAACTGAGATTGTTTTGTGTAAGAGCCAGATATTAAAGTGAGACCCCAAATTATGGAAAAAAGAAAAAGGCTGAGAGCCTGTGAGTCTGATCTTCATTTTATTACATGAGGAGACAACTATGGGGAAAAATAGGAGGAGGGGGTCCTGATCTTTGTCTTTGTATGTCGGGTCTTCTAACTAGAGTGGTTCTTTTATCACTTGTGAGGTTGTTGTAACATCTAAGTGTTGTGTCCTCAAAAACAGAATGTAGTCTATCCCTTTTAGCTGCTGTATGCCGTTCTGCTAATTCCTATTGTTTACAGATTTTTCCTTGTATCCTGAGTTACAAAGAGTGACTTACTAATTTGAAAAATCAGAGAAGTCTAACAGAAAGGGGAAATAAAGAGAGAATGGGAAGGACTAGCTTGTATTTGGAAATATATATACTATGTTTCAACATCACAAAAAACTCCAGTGTTTTAGGCATGTAATAAATATCGGTGTAGTAAACTGATTTGCTTTAGATAAAAACTCTCTATGTTTAGAGATAAAGGTCTCACAGATCCTTCCTGGCCAGTCACGAGGACTACTCTGTGGGCTATCCCCAGGGTATTTCAAGCCCTTTGAACCTGAATGAAGTTCAGCCAGTACCTCCCAGCCTTGGGGTCCCTAGGCATGCTGTCAAGGTGCAGAGCTTCTATTTGGCACTCCTGCACTCTGAGGGCTGGTCTACACTACGGGATAAAATCGATTTTAGATACGCAATTTCAGCTACGTGAATAACGTAGCTGAAATCGAATATCTAAAATCGATTTACTCACCCGTCTTCACCGCGCGGGATCGATGTCCGCGGCTCGCCATGTCGATTCCGGAAATCCGTTGGGGTTGGTGGAGTTCCGGAATCGATATAAGCGCGCTCAGGGATCGATATATCCCGTCTAGATTAGACGCGATATATCGATCCCAGAGCAATCAATTTTAACGCGCCGATACGGCACGTAGTCTAGACGTACCCTGAGTGCTGGAACTTTAGCCACCAAACTCTTAGCCACTCTGAGTTCAGTGCTGATCCTGCAGACTCTCCACTCCCAGAACTCCTCCCAAAGGTGTGAAGCTTCTGGTTTACAGTTTAACTCTCTCAGGTTCATGTAGTAGTTGCGAAACAGTCACTACACACACTTTGTACAATCTGACAATGTTATACTCTTAACAAATAAAGCAGAAGAGAATTCAGATCACATAAAACATCCTCAACGCAATGTCTATCACTCTCTAGCTCACTCTGCCCTTGTGAGTCCTTGGGGGACCATCTGGGTCCAGGAAGGCAGGCAGGCAACGTATATATCCCCTCCTCATGGAGGCTGTTGCATGCTAGCTAGTCTCTCTCTCTCATGGAGCCCTTATCTAGTGTCTGGGACCTTGTTCTTTCCTGCCCCACACTTCCTGTCCCTTTCTTACTCTCGTGCAAAATGGCTCCCCCCTTATTCATCCCCCCCCCCCCCATAAGTCCATTTATTGACTCCTTCTAGGGTCACCTACGTCTTTTGTTCTGCCTTTCTGGTGATTTTTCATTACTCTCAAACCTCACCCTTCCTTCAGACAAAAGGAGGAAGTGTCTTCTCCCAGGTAGAGCATACCTATTGTCCCAAGGTGTTTTACTTTGAATATGCAATCACTGAGTGTCAATCACTCACAAATGCTAATTCGTGATGGATCCACATATTTATACATTTTCAATGACACAATGATTTCATGATACAATTTCATAAAATCATCCAAAATTCAAAAGTGGTACAGACAGAACTCTCACTTCATCACAGATCGGTCATCTAATATGAAAATAAGGCCCTTTGCAAATCACAGAGCTCACAGATTTCATGTGTTTGCCATGGTGAAAATATCAAATTTCATGGTTTGTCACAGATTTATAGAAAAATGTTAAAACTGAAATTATATATGGAGCAAATGATCATTAAAGGTTATATTTTTGTGAAGGCTAAAGAAGATGATTTGCTGAACCTTGCATTCTTAGATCTTTAATCTTAAAACTAGATGAGATCTCAGATCTGGATAGTTTTCTATGTTGTGTGTTGCACTGGAGCTAGTATACTTTCATTAAACCTAACCCACTAATTACAGTCAAGATTACGTAAAAAGTTAACATGCTGAGTTTGTTTATTAAATTCCCTGAGTTTGTTAGTCAATGACGTGTACATATTTTACAAGATGGAAAAAAAAAGTTTTCCTTTTAACAAAATTAGAGGTTATGCATAATTTGAAATAAAAGAATATTGATCTCTCATCAGTTTTCTTTATTGTCATGGCTGTATAATGAAAATGTCCATATGTTAGGTAGTTTCTAATTCATTCTTCAAAAAACTTGGTTAAAATTAATTGTAAGGGAAGCGACAGAAAAAGCAGACATGACTAATTTTTGCAAATCTAAATTGATTTTTGTCAGTACATCATCAGAGACACAGTAGATCTCACAATTGACTACTTCTAAGTTTCTATCAGACAATCTCTGAGAAAATGTGTCTGCATTGCTCTTCTGGAAAATGACTGTTGAGGCATGAAATATGAATATAAGAACATAAGAACGGCCATACTGGGTTAGACCAAAGGTCCATCCAGCCCAGTATCCTGTCTACTGACAGAGGCTGATGCCAGGTGCCCCAGAAGGAGTGAACCTAACATGCAATGATCAAGTGATTTTTCTCCTGCCATGCATCTCCACCTTTTGACAAACAGAGGCTAGGAACACCATTCCTTACCCATCCTGGCTAATAGCCATTAATTACAAACAGAGGCTAGGGAAAGAGGCTATGGTCTGCGGTAGTTTGCAAAATACTTATCACTTGTAACCTATATGCTAAGGAAGGAAACGTTTCAATTGGTCTATACTTGTCCAAGATTTTTGTGCAATAAAGATGAAAACAAAGTAGATATTGGATGTTGGATATGCTCTAAAATATGAATTGCTAAGACAAGACATATTAATTCCACTCTGACAATATATAAACCTTTCGAATTCTTAATTCCAGCCGTGGTTCCCTACTTCTAAATCCTCCATCTTGTCCCACAGGCAACTAGAACATCAGTTTGTTGCAGACATAGTTTACAGCCTTCAGAAATCAATGTTAATATTGATTTTAAGAGGGCAATTAATAAAGCTTTTCAATTTAAATTAATTGGAATTCAGTAACAAAGAAATACCCAATAAACCTGTAAAGTATTGGTGTTGAATTGTTGGGAAATTGAGGGAGAATGATTATCCCATACACTAACCTTGTCCCCATTCCCCCAAATGAAAACTGATCACTTTTATA
The DNA here is from genome assembly GCF_003597395.2 of Chelonoidis abingdonii. Lineage (NCBI taxonomy): Eukaryota > Metazoa > Chordata > Testudines > Testudinidae > Chelonoidis > Chelonoidis abingdonii. The sequence goes on along the minus strand of NC_133774.1, from coordinate 61,863,573 downwards.
TGACACTATAATTGAAAATCTATCTATAGACATCAGATCACAAAAAAATACTGGGAATTCAAGAAGGAAGCTCTCTTTGCAGATGACCTGATGATTTATCTGAGCTCTCCTTAGAAAACAACACATTTCTTATGCAAGCTACAGAAAAAGGCAGTGTTTAGATCCCCAAAATAATGTGTGTGTATCATTGCCCCCATAGCTCTGTTATTTAAAAAAAGAAACCCACAGAAAACTAAAAAACAGATTTCTAGTTAGAGTGGACACGACCTGATTTTAAATAGTATGGACTAAAAGTGAATGTCTGTTTTATTTTCTAATGAAATATACCACACCACTACAGAAAATACAAACATATTTATTCAAATAGTATTGTCGTCTTCTTAAACTTTGAGATCATATCCATCACATTACAATGGTTATTTTCTACAACTATTATATCCATTTGAAATTTTACACATTTTAATCTCTCTTACAAAAAATCCTAAAAAAAATAAATCACAAATCACTCCTGTCAAAAGTATCACAAACGTGTGTTCAATTTTCTTAAACAACATTTGAGAGAGAGAGGAGGTGTATCTCTCCTTTGCTGAAGGTTAAACATTTAAGGACAGTACAAGAAGGGCAACATTATGACTTTCACAATTACCAAGGCCCCAGTTTGTAACACAAAATTATTATTTAATTAAGTATCCTATTCTCTTGTACTAAGCAAGACTATGTGCTGTTGCCAGACTAATCTAAGCCTGATACCTTTCTCTCCTTTCCCCACAAGGAAGATTGGTCTAATCAGGGTATTATTGAAGGCAGAACATTGTCTCCGAGCCAGTTGTCCAGTAGCTGGGTTGGATGAATTCCAAGGTGTCACTGGAAATAGCGTCCTAAGAAATGTCATTTTCAGGAATTAAAGCTATTTAAGGTTTTGTCTTAGGTTGGTCAAGTATAACAAAAATGCATGGTTGAGAAAGAAAAGAATCCTGTAGGTTTCTTCTGAAGAGTGAGTTTAGGGCAGATTCTCTCCTGTGCCAGAGCTCTCTGATCCTTGGGGCCAGGCCCAACTCCATCACCACTTAGAACTGTGGCAGGAAGATCTAATATCTGGTTTAAGATCTTTAATAGATCCTACACCAGTGGAGGATAGGTGGAGCAGAGCAGAACTCTGCTATGGCCATTACACACCTCCTGCACACTACCTATGCCAGGAGAGGTGGGGTGGCAGGCACAGGGCCCAGACCCAGTATAGTTATGCCAACATTGAGTTTCCCCATGCCAGAAGAATTGTCTGCTGGTGATTTGATGGCAATTTGACAAACCACTCAAAAGAAAAATTGGCACTGAATTATTCAAGCATTATTAGATTCTCTTTTTATCTTTAACACATTTCTATAGTGACCAGTTAATGTTCACATACAAAAATTTCACATCAGAATTTGACATTCTTTGGAAGTTTATTAGATGAAAATATTAAGTGTTTCCAGAAGTATGCAACAAAGATGTGGATATAGTGATTCAAGATTGCTTGACAAAGGCTAAGTATATATTACATAAATCCTTGGTTGGTTATATCCACCATATAACCAAATATAATACTTTATTGCTCACAGATTATATTTCACTTTTACAATCACTACTAAGATTGTCAAAGATGCCAAGAAAACTGCTGTACATGTCTTATTGTAGCTAGGGCCATATTATATCATTATGTATGGGAGTAACCTGTTTTTAATAATTTATTTGCTCAGTTTCACAAATTATGTTGGAATATGACTGGAAAAGCTACACCTTTTATCACATCATGATATGTAGTAAACATAAACATGAGTATGACAGGTGATAGGGACAATGTGGATATGTACTTTTTTATTGATTGCAAAGAAGATAACATTGAGTTTCTGAATATCAGATGTAACCCAAGCTTGGAAATGTGGTGACTCCTTAACTAAATGTTAATAAATATGGCATATTGTCAACATTAAGGAGTAGCACAATAAATTCTGTGAGACTTTATTCATGCATTCAATACAAAGTAAAGAGACTAAAAGCATTATAAGCAGAGCTGGTAGCACCATCTATTGTTAAAGTTGCTCAACACTTCCTATGATAAGATCTTGTATTCAGTTGCATATAACTTTGCAGAGCTTTAGCTGTTTCTGCTGAAATTTTGTATGCCAGGCGTCTGTCTCAGGTTGAATTGTTCTGGGAAATATAAGCCAAAATGATTCAGCCATTTCTGAGAATAAGGCTAAGGGAATATACATTATTTTGCCCATGTTAAAGAATTCTTCAGACCATTTATTTGAATGCTCTAGCACCCATATGCTTTGGAGGAACGACTTGAAATTTAGCAGAGAGTGTTTTTTTGTTTTGTCAGGGACATGTCATTTGGCATTTGTGTGTGTGATAAGGCAAGGCCAGATGGCTACAGTAAAGTACTGAGAAACAGGTATGTTAGCCCCAGGCTAAACAAATCCCTAGGACCATGGTAAACAAATGGCAGTTGCTCCAGGTTAATCAAGGCACCTGGAGCCAATTAAGACCTTTCTAGAAGGCAGTGGAGATAGCTACTCTAATTAGAACACCTGCAGCCAATCAAGGCAGGCTAATCAGGGCACCTGGGTTTAAAAAGGAGCTCACCCCAGTCAGGCAGGGAGGAGCCAGAGGAGAAGGAGTGTGAGTGAGGAGCTGGGAGCAAGAAGCTGAGAGTGAGAGAGTGTACTGCTGGAGGATTTAGGAGACAAGCATTATCAGACATCAGGAGGAAGATCCTGTGGTGAGGATAAAGAAGGTGTTTGGAGGAGGCCATGGGGAAGTAGCCCAGGGAGTTGTAGCTGTCATGCAGCTGTTACAGGAGGCACTATAGACAGCTGCAATCCACAGGGCCCTGGGCTGGAACCCGGCGTAGAGGGCGGGCCCGGGTTCCCCCCAAACCTCCCAACTCCTGATCAGACACAGGAGGAGTTGACCCAGACTGTGGGGAAGATCACTGAGGTGAGCAAATCTGCCAAGAAGCGCAGGACCCACCAAGGTAGAGGAGGAACTTTGTCACAGTGAAAATCTGCTCAAATATATATACCCAACTTATAAGCATTTGAAAATCATCATTTGCATGTATTCAGTAGAGATTTCTTTGATTTTAACAGCTGAAGTCTCCAAAGATTCTATCTTCACTAAGCATGTTCCACTCCCTAACACTCTTACACATGACGAGATTACATATGCACCATTTCCACAGAACAACTGAGCATGCTCGAGCACAAGGTTACCAGGGCTCAGAGGGTATGTCTACATAGCAAAAAAGAACCTTCCCGCAGGGTCCTAGAGCCTAGGCTCCAGCCTGCTCTTGGAAGTCTACACTGCAGTGATACAACCCTGCAGCCCAAGCCCCATGAGCCTGAGTCAGCTAGAACAGGTCAGCTGCCAGTGTCTAGCTGCTGTGCAGATGAACCGGAGGGACGTTCTCTGTAATTGTTACACCTAGATCCTCCAAGATAGAGTGGGGTGTGGTTGGTCTGAGCACCAGAACTAAGAGCAGGGAACCTGTCTTTCCTGTGCTCTCAGTGATCCCCTTGGTGGCACCCAGGCAGCATGGAGGAGGAAGAAGTATGATTTGAATGCAGAGGGCACAAATACCAGACTGGGGACAGGGAAAGGAGTACTTTGGAACATGGAGTCTGGTGAGAATGGAGTGGGGGGGCAGTAAATGTGAGTGGGAACTGTAGAGGAAAGACGGGAGCTGGGAGACACTAGGATTGCCTGGGCAAGGAGACTGGGAGATGCAGGGAGGCCTTCTGGAACTGGTTTAGCTAGGACACTGGGACTGAGAACCATGGGGGTAGGAGATGGGGGATGGGAATCAGTGAGATAAACAGAGGGTGATTGGGATCCAGTTGACTGGGGGATAGAATGCTGAAATCAATAATGAGCAAATTGGAGAGGAAGAAACTGGCAGGGCTGGATTTCCAATTAGGCACAGTAGACATGTGCTATGGGCACCAGTGTTCTAGGGTCACACAAATGTTAAAAGTGGGTTAAAAGTTTCATGAAGGTCAGCTGTGTGGAGTGGGGGCACTGAAGATGCTGTGCCTAGGGTGCATAAGGTATAAATTTGGCCCTGGAGACTGGGACTGTCTGGAGAAGGAGACTGGGACTAGGAACTAGAGGGAGGAGAATGGGGACATGTGGGGAGGAGAGAGAGATCTGACAAGAAACTTGTGGGGACTGGAGAAGAGACTGATACTGCATCAGAAACCTGAAGAGGGAGACTGGGAGCCAGTTTGAGTGGTGGGGGAGGACAGAGACAGATAGGTCAAGGAACTGATAGGAGGATCTGTGACTGGCTGAGGAAGGAGACTGGGGCTGAATTTGGGGAGAGGGAGAGAATGGAGGTTGCGGGAAAATTAGAACTTGGAAAAGAACCCAGAGAAGGACACTAGGATTGACTGGGTAAGGAAACTGGGATTAGGATGAGATGCCTGAGAGGGTGGTGACTGGGACTAAAGGCTTGTAAGAGGGACAGGTTGGGAGGGGGACAGGGCAGAAGAGATCAGGCTTGAGGAAAACTAACAGAAAAATCTTTGTCCACTGGACTACATTCCCCTCTAGAGTCAAATGGAACTCAGGATTCCTGAATTTCACTATTCCTCTTCTGTCAGCAAATATCTGTGAAATCTGCTTGCAGATGTTGTCTCATTGACTTCTATTTCTGGTCAAACTATAGAGGATGGCTCCCGTTGCTGTCAGATACTCCATTAGCTCCAGTAGCAGAGATCTGTGCAGTGATTCGAAAGGTTCCAACCCTGCTGATGAGCCCTGTGAGTGTCAATATGCCAAATGATGGAATTTGTGTATTCAGTCTGCTTTTTTTAAAAACATAGTAAATACCATAAATACAGACTGGACTTCTGGAGACCTATTGGCAATTTTTTTAAAAAGTATAAAATCTGTCAAACATTAGAAATTAAATAAATCAAAAATAATCCAGATAGGGAGTTATGGGTCTCAAACCATACACAACAGAATTTTATCCTTTATGGGTAAACCTTTCGGTCTTCAAAAGTTGTTTCGGACATTCAGCACATCTCGGGAGGCTCTCAGCAATTTACAGGATTGAACCCAAAGACAGTTTGTATCCTCAAAAAAGTTTAAAGAACACTTTTACCATTCTACAGATTACTATAAAATGCAAAATTTATAAATTATATTTTCCTAGTAGAGTAGAATTTTATTTAAATGAACTCTATAAACTTCTTATCCAGTGCATTAGCTGCAGTTCAAAGTGATCTGGTTAAACAACAATTCAGTCAATCTAGCAGCAGAGGGAGGCTCTTTCTTCTGAGCCTCCAACTATTGCAACACTAAAACCAGTTCCAGACACACTGGATAATTCTTCATGGATTATCCTCTTAGGGTATGTCTACACTATGGGATTATTCCGATTTTACATAAACCGGTTTTGTAAAACAGATTGTGTAAAGTCGAGTGCATGCGGCCACACGAAGCACATTAATTCAGCGGTGTGTGTCCATGTACCGAGGCTAGCGTCGATTTCCGGAGCGTTGCACTGTGGGTAGCTATCCCGTGGCTATCCAATAGTTACCGCAGTCTCCCCGGCCCATTGGAATTCTAGGTGGAGCTCCCAATGCATGATAGTGCAAAAACAGTGTCGTGGGTGATTCTGGGTAAATGTCATGACTCATTCCTTCCTCTGTGAAAGCAATGGCAGACAATCATTTCGCGCCCTTTTTCCCTGGATTGCACTGGCAGATGCCATAGCATGGCAACCATGGAGCCTGTTTTCATAGACTATTAAGTTTGGAAGGGACCTCAGGAGATCATCTAGTCCAAACCCCTGCTCAGAGCAGGACTAA